>NW_004955431.1:10529158-10556886 GCF_000276665.1 Chinchilla lanigera | reverse complement strand
AAAGAGACAAAGAATGCACTGAGGAAATTATTTAATACCGAGTTTTTATAATATTCTAGGTATTATGATATGTGTTTGATCCATATTACTGTATCTTCATCCTCTCAACAACACTACAAAGTGATATCACCCTTACCTTCAACTCCAGCCTTATAAATCTAGTGGTCTCCTACACATGTTCCCACACATGTGAGATGCATTTCAAACTTACATCCAGACTGAGCATTTGCTCTTCCTGAGTCATCCTTGCCTTAAACAGCAGTTTCTTCCAGTTCTTAGGCCAGCAGCTTGACTGACATCCTTGTCTCCTCTTGTGATTTCATACCCCTATCCAGAGCATCAGTAAATCCTCCAAAATCTGACCACTTCTCAGCAGCCTTACAGCTTACATCCTCAGTAAGCCACCACCATCCTTTACATTGTCCAAGGGGTGTCCTGGCTTCCTTCTTTCTCCCCCGCCTGCTGTGTCTTTTACACTCTTTTCTGAACATTTTATTATAGTTCTTTTCATACTGCCACCTCCACCTAGTTCAGGTCTTTATCACCTCTGCTGGACTATGACTTCCTCTTTCAGTTCTTTTCTTCTCTACTTCATCACAAAGAGGACTGACATTGGTCTCACAGGTCACTTCTTTCCTGTTACTCCCTTTTCAAAAACCTTAGATTGACTCCCTTTTGTTGTACTTCTGATTCTGAGATTTGATCTGTGTATTGAAATACAGACATATTGGAGCATGAATAGGTTTTCTGGGAAGGTGATGAGCTCAATTACATCTTTGTTTGATGGATTACCTGGATGAAAAACTCAGGAAGACAGCTAGATGTATGACTCTAAGGCTTAGGAGAAAGATCTAGGAATCATTGTATTTTCTGTAGCATGATAGGTGATGATAAGTTTATGATTGGTGATTTAAAGAGTTGATGGCACTTATGACTCAGGATCTTTTTCCTCTGGAACTTTTACTTAATTAAGGAGTGAAGAGAGACTTGGATGTTTTAAACCACTGCTAAAAGGAAGAGAAAACAAAAACGCTGATCAAAAGCAAGAAAAATGATTTAGCGTTAGTAGATATATACTATGATAGAAACCGTGAAGTTTTAGTGGCGTTAATTTACATAAAGTCAAAATCATCTATGTCATTCAGCCAACTAGATGCAGAAGAAGGCAGAAGCTAAAGCACTGAATATATCCAGGGCTGAGAATTTTTAAAGAACTTATGACAGATGGCTCTCAAAAGAAGGGCACTTATGAGAGTGATTACTGCTTCCAAACTGGATAAAATAAGTGTGGTCAGGTTTCTAACATGGAATAAAGTGGAATGATGAAAAAAACCACAAGTCTTATGGAGAGTAAAGTTGTCAGAAACACACCTTTAGGACATCCCGTTAAATTTAAATTTTTGGCAAATATCTCATTGTTAAATTCAAATTTCACTAGGAATACTGTGTCTTATTTGCTAACCCTAAATGAGGGTGAAGAGTAGGCATAGTGAAATTCCTAAACAGTTGAGTAGATAAGGTAGTTTAAACATAGGGAACAGAGTCAGTTATGAACCAAAATCAAACCACAGCTGGGCATAGACTACTTGAATTGAAAGAAATTGAGCAATTTTAATGTTAAGGTGTAGAATAACTTTTCTGTATGGATTTTGAACTCTCAGGGTGTGATGATAAGATTTTGGGTGGAGAGGAAAAGAAAAAACTGGGGGAGTAAAGAACCAGAAGAGCAGAATGAGTCATGTTTCGAGAATGACAGCGCAGGCTGAGTCATTAGCGCCTGCACAAAGGAAGCAAATGGACCAAGAAAGGTGGCTAGGGTGTTGGAAGCTAAAAGAGATGTAGTTTAGGGCTTTGAGCACTTCTGAGATCTTTAATAACACAGTTTTATCAGCAGCAGCTAATAGCACTAGAGTTTATTTAAATTTATTCATGTAGCCGGGGTAATCATATGTTCTTGTTAAAGATGCTGGTATTAAATATAAATAAGTGTTCTTAGGGCTCATCCTAAGCATTAGTCCACTTGATTTTACTACTTACATATTACCAAAGTGTGACTCAAGTTCCTTAGGTAGAAGTCAGTCATTTCTGTTGTATTTGAGGAAGGTAAAACTTTCAAAAATATTTTTCTTTAAGTATTTTTTTGTTTTTGTTTTATTTCATTTGGTTTGGTTCTGTTTGGTTTGAGACAGTGTCTTGCTATGTAGTTCAGGCTAGCCTTGAACTCACTGTGTAACCCAGGCTGACTTCAAACCCAAGGCAATCTTCCTGCCTCAGCCTCCCAAGTGCTGGAATTGCAGACATGTGCCACCACACACAACAAAGTATTTTTATATCACTCAGCTTCCTTCAGTTTCACAATAGAGTGAGAAAAACCTTTAACTAAGAAGTGGAAAACTTCGTCCTAGGGCTTGCTCTCTTTTTGAACAAACCATATGATCTTTATGACTATATTTTATTTGCTGCCATATACGGTAAGAGCGTGGAATAGATCATTGCTAAAGACCTTCTACACAGGTCTCTCTAAGATCAGTCAGTTTTTTGCATTTACTTAATTTTGAGGTTAGTACAATATACTAAGAGTCTTACCTTTAGAAGTTTATCATGTATAACATATATTCCTAAAAAGTTAGCAGTAAACTACCTTATGATTTGAAATGTATTTAAATATAGATTGACTTTATTTTTCAAAGAACCATTGCAGCAAATCTTTTAAAAACTACTTTTTAATTTAGACCTTTAGTCATTAAATATATTATTTAAAAATACAACCTGCTATGGGTTGAAAATGGTTTGTTCCCACCAAAACTCACTTTAAGCCTAATTCTTCACTGTGGCAGTGTTGGGGTATGCAGTCTGGGAGGTGTTTGGCTATGGGGGTGGAGCCCTTGCGATTCCTTTAATACCTTTCTCATGGCAAGGAGTTAGCTCTTGCATGAGTTGTGTACCCTTTTCTCTTTTCCACATGCACCCACTTGCCTTCTCCTTCCCTCAGTGAGTCAAAACAATGTGCAGTGCTCATAGGAAGCTAAGAATGTAATGGGTACCCACCTTCAGCTGCCCATCCCCAGAACTGGGAGCCAACTACATGTCTTCTCCTTATAGATCACTCAGTCTCAAGTATTCTGTTATAGCAACAGAAAACAAACACAGCTTTATACCATTATCTCTATATACATTTAGAAAGAACATAATGAATGTAATGAAGAGGAAAACAAAACCAGTGGTAAGTAAGAAAACAGGAAGAAAATGAGTAATCACTGTAAATGAATACATGACTTCAAGATACTAAACAAACTTGTGATTGAAGAACTGATCATTGTTGAGAAATTACAGAGAAAGGGAGATATGTAGAAGACTAGATAAGAGCAAAGTATTCGGAAAATTTTGTATTTGATACCTTCTTGTTCAACATTGTGAACACAGATGTGATGAAACTCATTCTTTGGATAAACAAATAAAATGTAAATAAAAAAATAAGTTTGTATTCTTATAAGTTAACATACCTCATAAACCTGAGAGCAACCTATAAGAAAATAACTAAAACATGTACAAGTTTTTCTCAGTATCCATAGGGGATTGGTTCTAGGACCCTCCTGCTGCTACCAAAGTGCACAGATGCTCAAGTCTTTTCGATAAAATGACAGGATTTGCATATAACCTTCATCCATCCTTCCATAAACTTTGAATCATCTCTAGATTACTTTTAACAGTAATACACTATAAATAGTTGTCATCATATATTATTTAAGGACTACTGACAAGAACAAAAAAGTCTGTACCTTTTAGTATAGCCTTAAGTTTTCTTCTTCAGTATTTTTGTCTGCATTTGGCTGAATTCATGAATGTAGAACCTATGCATGCAGAACCCAGGGTTATAGGGGGCCAACTCTATGTTATTTCAAAATCATTGGGAGAATTACAGTGTTACATTAGAAAATATCATTTACTGTGAAAGACAGCACCAAAGGAGGAATAAATAAAAAAAAATGTGCAATATAGAAGACAAAAACCAAAACAGCAGATATAATTCAAACCATATCAAAAATAATTTTAAATGTGAATGGATTAAACAGTATAAACAAAAACAGAAACTGTCAGACTGCATTAAAACATGTTCTATCTACCCTATACATTTAACCATATGCTGCTTGCTAACTTCATCCTTTAAGTTTAAAGATACAGATGGGTTGAAAATAAAAGGTGAAAAACAAGATATGTCACACAAATAGCAACCATAAAAGGGTTATAATAACTAAACTATTATCAGGCAAAGTAGACTTTACACTTAAAAAGTTACTAAGTACAAATGGAACATTTTGTATTGATAAAAGATATAATAATTGTAAATGGGAAAATATAGTAATTATAAATGCGTGTGCACCTAACAATAAGGCCTAATATATGTGAAGCAAAAACTAACAATTGAGGGGCTGGGGATTTAGCTCAGCGGCACATCGCCTGCCTGGCAACTGTGAGGTCATGAGTTCGATTCCCTGTACCAAAAAAAAAAAAAAAAAGTAACAATTGAAAAATGAAATATGCAGTTCTCTAATAAGCGTTGGAGACTTCAGTTACCCTGCTTTCAATAATAGAAAAACTAGAGAGAACATTAATAAATTTATAGAAGTTATCAAGAACAAATAAGAGTCTAAAATAACTAGACCCAATATCCATCTTTAGAACACTCCACCCAACAAAAGCAGAACTCTTCTCTGCTACACAAGGCACATTTTCCAGGGTAAACCACATATATACTGGATACTGAGAAAAACTTATACAAACTTTTGGCCTATATCAGGCCATAAAGCAATCTTTGGTAAATTTATGAGGATTGAAATACTATAAATAATTTTCTCTAACAAAAATAAAATTAAAAATTAATACACAGATGACACAAACCAAATTAATGAATTGGCAAACTTTGAATAGTAGAAAAGCTTCATAAATTATATACAAGTCATGTCATTAAACTTGAGAGAACTGAGAATACTTTAGCCTACTCAAGAAAATCTAATTTGGCTTGTTTAGATGGAAATGGGATAAGACATAATCATTGCTCTTAAAAAGTCTGTCATTTATAACAAGAGTTTATGAGTGATCATCCAAGGACAGAGATGGAAGTTATAGAACAAAGTAAGGAAGAGTATTCTAATAGTACTTTCCAGTAAGACAGAGGCAGCATTGTACTTTTATATATGATGTCCCTTAAAATGTATTTTCAAACATCTATGTACAAAAGTCAAGTAGTAATTCATAATAGTTGTTTTGAAGAGTTTCACTCTTAGAAAGTTTATATGTGTGTGTATATATATGTGCGTATGTATGTATTTGTGTGTATATATATGCACATATGTGTTATGAATGTATATACATATATTTCCTATAAAATGTCTTTTCCCAAAAAAATCAAGAAGCCATAGTAACAGATGCAGCATGGTGTGTAGGCAGCCTCTGCTTCTCCCAGGGCTACAGATAGGACTTCGGTTTGGAGCCAGCCCTTTCAGCAAGTCTTCCTCAACAAAACGATATTTCTTCCTACCCTCAACAAATTCACCAAAGTTCCAGATAAATTCTTCCATAGCTTCCTTAGGTTTTTTTGAACTTTTGCTTAACTTTATTATGCCAGTCATTACCTACCTGCATCCCTAGAGTAGGGCATCTTTTCATCTAAGTCTGCAAATTGTGCATTATTCAAATAGCTAATTCACATGCTTAAAGTATTAAAGTAGAATCTAAACAATTCAAATTACACAAAATTAAAAATATGATCCCCATTCTGGAATCAGCTTTCAACAGGTTATCTCACATGGGGTAAAAATTGCCAAAGTAAATCACGCAGAGCCTGAAGATCCTTCTGGGGAGGAAGTTGAGCAAATACTCTTACTAGTTACGACTTTGTGTACCCACATAGAAGTGAACTGAAACAATAAATCTATTTTTCAAGATGTTCTTAAGGTCTGCTCTACACTGCCTTAAGACAATGCTTTTAGTACTAGAAAGGGAGTGGAATTTTCAAAAATATTTTAATAAAAAAATTATGTCATCTGTTATATTCCCCTCCCAAGAGTATAAATTACAGTGTTCGAGTAAGTTAGGGATACTCTTGTGTCCTGAAAGCTTCATTTTCTTCAAATTAACTGATTGATATCTGTAGACTATGTTGAAGAAATTAGCATCGGAATTTCCTGATTTACTATAAGAGATTAATCTAGATAGCAGGAAGATATGTATAAGTCAAGGCATAGCATCTTTCAGTTATAATGTAGACCCACCAATTTAAACAGTACCCTGTACTCAGAATTAGGAAGATATGCTATATTATCTCTTTTAATGTTGGGAACAATGAGAACTCTAAAATCTTAGCACTACCTAAGAAACTTCAGTTGTCCATTTGCAATTTTTCATAAAGCTAGATATTTTATGCCTTTCCATAATTTTCTACCAAATATGTAAAAGTTCTATTTAGAATAAAATCTACTGAAAGTGAGTATCTTTATGTCTTTCTGCAGTTTATAAGATTGGCTATTATATTTTACTTTATATGTGACTTACTTTTCTTCACTTTTTCACAAACACAGTTATTTTTTTTTTTTGGTTTTTCGGTTTTTCTCCGGTACCAGGAACCGAACTCACGACCTTGCGCTTGCCAGGCAGGCACTTTTGCCGCTGAGCTAAATCCCCAGCCCCACAAACACAGTTATTTAAGAAGAAAATGCTGTAACATTGGCAGTCTTAGCATACTTCGATATGTTCTAAAGCTCTATTCTTTAAACTTCATATAGGTCAGGTTTCCTAAGGGAAATGGAGTGGAGATGCTTACTGAACATTTCATGGACACTGAGACTTACTTGCTCATGAGCTGTTTCACTGTGTGACTTAGTTAACCTATAACATCCTTTTTCTAAAGAAAATCTTCCCTAGGTTAAAAACCTTTTATTGAAGTTGTTGTTTTATGCATCCAGTAAGAGTTACTCATGTATCTTTTATGAGCCACGGCAAGTAATCGATCATTATGGTTCAGTTTTTTCCTCCCCAACCAAGCTGATTCCTATCTAGTACCCAGAGCAAGATCACAGGCGAGAGTCCTCTGGCAGTGTTGCCTGGTGGAATAAAGCAGAGTAACACATCCCTCCTGTACCACATGAAGACATCACAGTTGATTTATTTACAGATGATTGTAATATCAGATAGCGAGATGTTTTTCTAAAAGCACTAGAAGAGCTGAAATTATACATGGTATTGTATAAAAACCTCCTCTAGGGTAATTTGAAGAAAAATGCTCAAAAACAAAGTTTGGGAATCATTCTCTTTGCCTGTATAATTTATGCAAATGCACCCTGAAAATATTCTCACTTCAAAACTGAAATTTAATAATAAAATTTATATTTAAAAATACAGTTGTAGTTTTCATTCACCTGCATTAAATATTCAGTTCTCATTATTGTTTGATTAAATGATAGCTGTCTTCACCAATGTGGTGTGCTAAATGCTCCATTCAATTTTTCCCCAATACCTTGTGGTCAGCCATGCCTGGTCCAAGTGAGAAACACATTTTTGATACTACTAATGAGTTGTTCATGACCTTTTGGTTGGGATGTGTAGGGTGGTGTTGCCTGAAGGAAAAGTATTTGGTGGAATTTGTGTGACCACGCCAGTCAATTGTAGAGATTATTTCTGGCCTTGGATTTGTAACCCAAGTTAATCATAATCATTTGTAGAAGAAAATAAGTATTTCCATAGCAGTTTTCTTCCCCAAATGAGAGAAAATTGGTGTAACGCTCTTTACATTGCATTTTACAGAAAAGCATTAGATCTGTTTATCTTGTTGAAATTCAAATTGTTTTATTACGGTGTCAATTCTTTGGTTTTGGCAGCACTTCTAAAGTGTCTGTTCACAAAAAGACTCCCATAGTGAATGAATGCTAGTGTTGACACCACCTAACAAGCAGGGATTATGTGTTTACAGAAGAAGTAATATGATAGGTCAAGTCTAAGAGGCACTTCTCAAGAGCGCTTCGGCACATAATGAGTGACTGACTGGAGAGCGCGGAGCTGCCACTCTTGGCTTCGAGTCTGTGCTGATGCCTGCCTCTCTCCTCCAAAGTCCTCTTGATCATGTTCAGCTGCTCTGTTCTCATGTGGGGAATAATGGTAGAGTAAAGCTGCTTTTCTGTCTCATTTTTCTTGCTAATTTACACATTCAAGCCATTTTTTGTTTGCTACCCTTATTTGCTATTCCCTTTTGTCAAGGCACTGTTCTCTTTTTTGCCTCGGGCCTAAGAACTAATTTGAGCTTCTATAATTACTTCATGTTTTACACCTGTCTGCATATCATGCACCCCCTTGTCTCTGTACTTAAGCTGTATATTTCCTCGCAGAAAAGCTACTTCTCATATACAAGGGCTCCTCAGTTTCTCCCCTCAGACTTCCTGCAGAAGAAACACAATTAAACTGTTGCCGTATCCTCAGCAATGCGGCTGACCTTTGCAGTTCATGAAGGACAAATGAACGCTGTCTGCGCAGACAGTTTATGTTAAGACGTTGTGGGGCAGAGAGCCCGAGCTTTGTTCCTCATGAATGAAGCAATGGTTGTAGTCATTTTAAAATCATTAAGCCTCTGAATGCACCATCTCATTCTCCAGTGTTTGCTCTACAGCTCCTCTTCTGCGTTAATAGCAGCTTATTAAATTTGGGTCAAGCGTACTCTGAAGAGTATCACAATGAAGAAACTGTTCTAAAAGTTACCTGTTTAAAAAAGGCAATTGATTAGATTTTTAACTTAAGTGACAGCTGCAATTCATTGCCTATTCTTTGTGATGTCCTGCAGCCTGAGCTGCCTTTTGTAATTTAGGCTTCATTTTGTAAGAGCTTTCCTGAATAATCCAGGGTTGCTTTCCACTTGGAGCCTGCTCCAATCCAATTAGGAGTTTAACAAGGGTCAAATTAAGGAGACTTTACACTTTGTGTTTGCATCATTAGCCGTAAGACTGCTATGCGAGTGTGTGACTGCGTGTCAGGGAAGAGAGGGAAATGCCTGCGAGATGGGACAGACTCAAAGCTGTCATCCACCATGTGCTATGCCCCTTTGCTGATGGAGGCTCAGCAGGCTAGCAACAACATTTCCAGTTGTCTATGGGGGCTGTTGCTGTGTCAGATCGCTGGTATAGAGTTGTTGGGAGGTTACAGGTGCTAGCTGGGGCTGATGGAGAAGAGGATGCTTTTTGCGTACGCTTTTCTCTTCTGGTAGTCTACCGTGATTGGACAAACCACTGCAAAGACATGGAGTTGAAACCTCTTGAGCATTCATTATATTTGATGAGCTGACAACTATGTAGGCTTCTGTTCTAATTCTTCCTCCCTTTTCCTTTTTTTAAAATCATAATTATTCTTTCTGTAAAATATCACAGGAAGCGGAGACTAATTTTTTAGGAGAATAGTTTTATAGAGGCCTTGACTAGATCACTTACCTGCTGTTCAAGAACACAAAGAGTTCATAATAGCCTTGTGAGAATTATATTGCTTGAGATCTTGCGTTCTTAATTTTGTCTATATCATCAAATTATGTTTGTATCTATTAATATTTTAGCTCCCTTATGTCCCTATTTAAAGAAAATGACCTATTTTCAAAAAGGGAAGACAAGAGAATTGTGCTAATCAGCACTTGTATGCGTGGGCTCTTGTTGGAGAGCTGTTGGTATGCTCTGAGAGCAAGCTTTGTGCTGCTACACACAAAGTAAAGATTTATCTAAAAATAACACTTTCATTGTTCCTTTCTTACCTCCTCAACCCATTAATAGGTACTTTAGTATCTTGAGAGTTTTCATAGTTTAATCCCCTTTCAAAAGCCTTTCAGAATAAAAGCTCTAAATGGTCCTCAGTATTAATTTGATGTGACTTCTGTACAATATGGTTTAAAACTCTGAGAATCACATTTTTACCGCTTACCCTTTTTCGCTGGAGCAGTGGGTGGAAAATAGCAACTGTGTTTAGTGGAATCTCTAACGTGAGTCTTTTTTGTTGCTTTCTTGTATCGTTGTCTAATTTAAAAATTACTCTCAGTATGAGAACTGTTAATCCTCAAGAATATTATTTTGGGTTGTTCATTACTTCTAAAAATATAAATGACTTATTGATATTGTTCAAAGCTGTGTTTTTCATGTCAGATTTGCCGAGAATTAAAAGGAAGTAATTAGGTCGCCTCGTAAATAGCTATCAGGCTTGATAATTTACACTCAGTTACATCTTTGTTTATATTTGGACCACAGTGGCTTCAAACACAGAGCTTCCAGTGCTAATAACCCACTTCACCTCTTCATGTATTTTGGTGCTTCTGAATACACAACTGTCTTTCTAAAAATCAATATATGGCAAAATAATTCTTGCTGTCTACAAATCATTTAATACTGGGCCTGTGCATTCTGTACCAAATTCCCTTCCTTTAACTTTTCACATTTTTACATAACTTCCAGTGTAGGGGGAGAGGAGGCTAAAACCCTGTTGATGTTTTTAAACTCTATATCCCTTTACTGAGTTTTAACGACATTTCCAAGGGAAGAGATAAAGCATGCAGCAGAAACTTCTTCCCATAGTGAAACATGTAGTTTTAAAAACGATTTTTGGAGCACTTACCAGTACTAGGGACTGAGCGGTGAAAGAGGAGAGCACAACAATACCACCCTGCCCTCGGAGCTTTAGTGGGGTAGGGAGACAGGCAGAAATACAAGCACACAAATCAGTGTGAGTTCACAACTGTGAAGATCCTGTTAACAGGGAAGGCGATGCGGCCTGCGAGTTCCGGGATGGTTTTCCTGAGGAAGTGACTCTGCGCTCACCTGTTGAAGATATCTCGCTATACAAAATGATCACTTATTTTCTTTCCAAAGAACTCAAAACATTTTCCACACATGCTTTTGACTGAACATTTACAAACATAATCAAACTTTTAATGATACTATATTAATAAGGGAACATATAGAAAATGGTACCACACAGACGTGTAAAAAATTATAATTTTGAAGGAACTTTTTAGGTTAATTTAGGACAGAAAATAAGCAAGTGATTTGTACACTTCGTTTTTTCTTGGTTACATTTTCTGTGGTTTCCTTTCCTCCTCCCCACTCCCTTCCAAAAAGTTGATTCCATGGTCTGTATGCTTGCCACATGGAAGCGGCGTGGAATTGTCCAGCACTGCATTAACAGTGTGCTGGCACCAGCCTGTTCGGCTTGTGAAAGCTGAGCGTTCAGGGTCATCACATTCAGACTGAACTCTGCATGATGAGCAGATTTATATATAACAGAAATTGGTAAGTCCTACAAGTAAGCCTCGCACCTGCCCCACGTTGAACAGATTATCAGCACACCCCTGTTATGTCTAATACAGTGTGTGGGATTTGGGATTACCCTTAGGTTTGGGGAAGGAATCCCAGCTTCCCTCCATTGCTCTATTGGATCTGAGAATAGAAAGTAGAAAATGTAAAATCAAGTTTTAGCTTATTTTTTCTCTTAAGTATTAGGAACATAAAACTTGCAGTTATAATTTGATTTCTCAGCATATAAAAATTACCTAATGATATAATTTACTTTTGAGATAACAGTTTTGCCTCCTGGATTAAATGATAGTTCCTTTCTAAAAACTGACTTGGTGTTTTGCAGTGTAATAATAGACAATATACTTGGAGATATGTTTTATTTTTGAATGTATTTTTTAGATTACACACTGTCTTGATTACTCATTGCTGAGACAAAATACCTGACACCCAAATTAAAGGGAAAAAAGGTTTATTTAGCTTACAGTTTGTGGAGGTTTCAGTCCAAACTTGGCTGGCTCCAAGGCAGAGTGGCACATGGCAGAGGGCAACAGTTCATGGCAGCAGAATACAGCAAAAGCAACCAGAGTGAAAGGGGAGGGACAACGGGGGCGGGCAGCAAGCCTTGCATCAGCAAGTAGAAATCAGAAGAAGGTGGTTGTCTTGGTTACTTTTTTCTCATTGCTGAGACAAAATACCCAATTCCTAAAATTAAGGAAGCAAAGATTTATTTAGCTCACAGTTTGTGGAGGTTTCAGTCCATTATCAACTAGCTCCAAGGCAGAGGAGCAACAGTTCATAGAGATGCAAGACAGCAAAAGCAACAAGAAGAAAAAGGGAGGATGAGAGAGAGAAGCCTCTTTCCCTCCCTTATACTGTATGCAAACTGCCCTCCCCAAGATGGGTGTAGCTCTCACACCCATAATCCACCCTTGGACCGTGGATCAATCATAAACTCTAGAAGCCCGCCCCATGACTGTATGAGGCTTGTGGAGGGGGGGACATCTAGACACAAACCATAACACACACTAATTATCTTTATCAATATCCCTATAAGAAATCAAAATTTTTGAGTGGGTGTGGCATACCTGGCACACACCTGAGGCAAGAGGTTTGCCAACATCTGCTATTTTATTAAATTTGTAAGTCTTTTTTATTCGATTTTTGAAATGTTTGCTAAGTCAGATATATTAATTTGGCAATAATGATTTGAAATTCTCTCAAAGAACTAGTTAAAACAGGCTGGGCTGAAGCTTGGATATAAAGTCACTTAACTTTTAGTCACTCAAGTCTCTCCCTCAGAAAAACAGAATGAGTAGGACCTCTTTTGGATCTTTGGAAATTTAAATGATCTGTAAGAACTGGTAATGTCTAGGACATTGTAAACATACATGTCTTGCCACTTTCTCCTCATTCCCTACAGCAAACTCAGAAGATAAATCCTAAAGTATTCCGTAAATTTTGAGTGTTAGGATTTGAGATTTGTGTATTTAGGTACTCAACAGGTGATAGTCATTTAATTATTTTAGACGAGACTGTCTATTTAGAAACAACGGATACAAAGAAGAATTTAGGTCACACAACTAAACTACACCAACCTAGCTCCCATACCCCCACCCCTTCACCCTATACTGAGGATCAAATCCAGAGGTTTCTGTTTGTATGTTTGGGTTTTTATAGACAATGCCTTGATTAGTTGCCCAGGCTTGCTTTGAACTTCCAATCCTTGATCCTCCTGCTTCAGCCTCCCAGGCAGCTGAGATTACAAGCATACACCACCAGGCCCAGGTCAGCCTAGCTTGTTTGCTTCCCAGATAAGTGTTCTTCACTCCAAAGCACTTCTCATGCTGTTAAAACCATTGCCACAGAGTTAGAAGAGTCTCTGTCATTCAGTGTAATTTTACACTATAGGACTCCTTTTTTGAATACCCTTTTTAACTACACCCAGCCATCTTGAATGAGTATAGACAGAAGGATCAGTTGCTGATTTTTCCTCTTCTGGGACCTCTCCCCTTGTCTCCCTGCCTTGAAGCGATTGCCAATGACTTCTTCCTTTCTCTTCTAAACCCACTCAGATTAGATCTTTGTTCCACCACTTCTCCAAGAATGCCTCAGGGTTACCAAGGACCTTCATTTTGATCATCTGGAAGCCAGTCTGTTGTATTTACATAATTTATCACAGTGTCAGCCTGGCATAGCTCTCTGAACCTTCCCCTCTAGGCCACCGTCCTTCTGCTAAGTTTCGCTCCTTTCTCCATTTAGTCTCCTTGGCTGAATCCTGCCCTTCGCCCCAGCCATACCCCAAAATTCAGCACTTGAACATTTTTACATCGATTCCCTTGGCAATTTCATTCAGTCTTATAGCTTTAAATATCATTCATATACTAAACACTCCAAAACGTACATTCTAGACTGAATATCTTTAATAAGCTCAGAATCTTATATTCAAATACCTGCTTAGCATTCTTGCTTAGTTAAATCAAACTTAGCTCACCCAGTTCTGAAATCTGAGTTCCCTTTTCTGTCTCAGCTCAGTTGCCCTAGCCTCAATCTTTTTTTTTAAATCAAAGTCCCTTGCAGCTCCATCAGTTCAGTTGTTCAAACCAAAACCTAGAAGTTATCCTTCTTTCTTCTCTTTGTCATCCCCTGTGTATAGTCTTTTAGCAAGTTACACTGTGTTTACTTCAAAACTTGTCCAGAATTTCACTACTTCTCACCATCTCCACAGCTACCATGTAAGCCAGTGTCCTCTGGATAATCTTCCATGTTAAATGTGCCTTTAAGGTGTAATAATATTCACAAATGGCCTGTTGAAGATGTTGCACTAGAGTTGCTACATCTTTTTTCCATCATTGTAATTTATCAAAGGGTGGCAATGATCATTTAGTAGTTACAGTGTTGACAGTAGTCTACCAAAGCTGTAAAATCTTTTTTGTACCAGTTGTTTCTAAATAGATAGTCTCATCTAAAATAATTAAATGACTATCACCTGTGGAGTACCTAAATACACAAATTTGTTTCAAAGATAGGTATTGTCCTCCAACTGATAGATGAGGAAATAGAGGCACCGCAGAACAACAGCAAGCCTACCATATATATGGTGTTCCCAGTAGATTATATTGCCTCATTATTGTCATGACCATCATTGTCACACAAGAACAAAATTGCCTAAGGATGCATTTCCAACAGTGTGTCCCCCCATGGTTAATGAACACATGACTCTGATTTGCCCAAGATAAAGAGCTAGGAACTAGAGCAATGGTAGCAAACCTGCAGCATGTGTGTTTGAAAGCTGTGAAAGGTTCACCATCACTGAACTAGAGGAATAGGCAGTAGAAATCAGACTCGTGTAACTTCAAAGCATGCCCCTGGACTGCTTCAACAGAAAGCTTAGAGACGGGAGAGAACATGCCATATTCAAGAATTTGAAGGAAATTCAGCATATTAGAAAGATGTAAGGGGGAGGATTCTGAGAAGAATCAGGGTGGAGAAGATAACACCCACTTTTAAGGGTGATTATAAACAATATTGCAGAGTGTACGTTTTGCATGAGGTAGTGGGAAGGGGAAATTGTTGTTTTAGGTAGATTCACTTTTCTAGATAATGATTACTCTGCCTTTTGAGGAAAAATGAGTTAGAAGGCAACAGTGCTGAAAGAATTTTTGGTGTCCTAAGTAATGGCAATGAAAAAAAAAAAGGAGAATGGGTGCATTTGGGAGATTTCAGGAGTAAAGTGCATAGAATTGGAGAACTGCCTGGGTGTGGGAGGCACAGTAGAGGATAACGCAGGTTTCTGGTGGAGAAGCTATTGACATTCACTGAGAGTGAACATTAGAGGGAAATGAGTGGGTCTGGGTAGTGCAGTTACTTTACTTTTAGAAATAGGAAAGGATGCCTGGGAGACATCTAAGTGATAATGCTGACATGACACTACATACGGGAGTCTGGGTTCAAGGGAGTGGAGGCCTCAGCTACGGGTAAATCTATGAGACATCAGAGTGTGGGTGACAACTCAAGTCACGGAACCGAATACGCTGAGTGGAGGATTATCTTGAGAACTCCCAAGTTAACTGGGTTACTGTATCAGAGCACCTAGAAACCCTGATGAAACAGGAAATTAGTGAAGGGCACATAGTGAGTCAGGAGGGCAGTCCTCCATCGCCACGTCAGGCTAGGCAGAAATACCGGTGAGGAGTGGGGAGACACAGGAAAAGGGCCATGCCTAGCAGTTTATATGAGAGGATAGGACATACCTGGACGTCACCTTGGAGGAAGCGGATGGAAAGGGAGGAGCCTAGGCTGCTTTGCCAGGATCAGCCTCTGAATTCTTCTGATCTCTGGCCTGTGGCTTGAGCCTTTGTGTATGGTACTGTTTTAATGCCTGGGCAGTAATGTTTACTGTGATTTCCCATAACAAGAATGTCATCTCCTAAAAACTGAAAAAGAAAGGACACTTATGAAATAGAAAGAGTTAGTGGGGAAAACACCAGGAGAGTGGTATATGGAAGCCAAGGAAAGAATTTTGAGAAGGAAGAGCTGTTAACTGATGCGTCAGTTGAATGAGGACTGAAAATGTTCACTGCATTCACCAAGGAAATTATCAGTCACTATGGAAAGGATTGTGTCCACAGACTTGCCAGGGCTCAATTGCACCAAGTATTTTTATTTTTAAGCCAAAGAGAAGAATTCATTTAAATTCATTCAATTTAATCTTAAAGATGTTAGACTAACTTCACCCCATTATGATTTTGGATGCCAAAGGTTCTGATCTGAAAATGGAGTTCCATAGGAAGTTTTCCAAGTGTTTGTTGTTCTCAGCACTGTCTTGGAAATATTTGAAATGAACTTGTACCCCAGATGGCTGTAGAATTTCTATACAGAAGAGATTAAGAGGGGTTTAAAGGAAATTGGAGGAGTAATCCGTGCAACTTGTCTTGAAGTTTTGTGCACCCACATCCTGTGTTACAGGTAAATAAAAGTAGTTAAATGTTCCAGAGAGGTTTCTGTTCACAAAATAAGTCTAAGAAAGTACACATGCAATATCACACAAGCACCCCTATTCCTGTCATACTTGTATCACACCCATGCCTTAAAATACTTCAGTGTCCATTCATGTTTTCACTTATTTTTCTGGTCTGCTGTCCTACCTTTCTGGGTAAAAGTATTCTACCTTGAGTTATAAGCAGTAATGCTCAGGGACTGCCGTGTGCCGGCCACATGTTGGCATTTGAGAGGTACTGTGACACTGAATTTTATGTATATACTGTCTCTTCTTTATGCTGAGAAAGATTAGATTAACTTGCAAGGGAACAAAAAAGAGTAGGATGAAAAAAGCAAGAAGGAAGCATTTACTGGCCATCTATGATGTCTAATATTCTGATACAAACTTTCATATATAGTTTTTCATTTGGTCTTAACCACTCATTTTGCAGTTGATGAGAGCGGGGCTTGGAAAGGTCCAGCAGGGTTTAGTAACTTTCCTAGAAGCTACATAAGAAGTAAGAGCTAAAACTAGATCCTAGCCTTTGACATCTCACTCATGTCTAGGGCTCTTGCCACTACAGATTATACCATCTCCCATATTTTCCTATCTTATTTCTGTTATGAACTCATAACTAAGTTTTATATGACACAGTTACAAGGAGGAACATAAACATTTTTTAAAAAAAAACATGTACTATACGTACACAGTTGAAGTTGCTATTGAAGGAGATGCATGTTTCTTTTAAAAATAATAACCCACTTAAATATTAGCAATCTCAGGTAAATACTCAAAAGCTTTAAGCATTTCTGAAAATTATATATATCAACCTGTAGTTAAGAATTCCCAGGGCTGGGGATATAGCTCAGTGGCATAAGCACCTGGCAAGCGCAAGGTCTTGAGTTCGATTCTGGGTACCACAAAAAAAAAAAAAAAAAAAAAAAATAACCATATGGAAAACACTGTTGGAATTATTTTTGGAGCACCTATGCTAGGGCTGGAGATACAGCTCAGTGGTACAAGTCCTTGTCTGGCAAGTGCAAGGTCCTGAGTTTGATTCCCAGTACCAAAAAAAAATCGGTACTATTCTTTTCTTCAGGTGACTGGAATTCAAATAATTTTTAACTATGTAAAGACTTTTAAAATAAATATTTACTGATGATTATGAAGATGCAACAAAATTTTCTGCAATTATGTCTCAGAACACTAAAGTATTTTACAGTGACTTAGACCTGCAATGATAGATTAAGTACAGAGACTGTTACAGACTTTATAAGCAAGGAACACACTTGACAGAGAAAGTAAAAGTAGATTAATCATTATGGAGTTTGTTATCCATACATCCAGTATCTTCAAAACCTCATTAGGCATTGTTTACAATGTACATACATATTCCATAATATTCTAATGCAATGAAATATCCCTGTAAATGCACTTGGCATAATCAAATCAAATAATCAAATATATTGGCACAAGTAAGCTAACATTCTTGAAGGAAGATGTATCATTCTTAATTTCTTAGCTGCTATAAAGAAATTCTGTTATTTCATCATGCTATTTCAGATATAAGAAGTTTTACACTTAAATTGTTGCCAAATATATACAATAGTCATATCATTTAGTTATCTGAGAGTTCTATTTGCAAATTTCTCTCAGGGTTACAAAAAATGTAACTTGAAATTGCATCAACTTTAAGTACCTTTACTGAAAGTTTTGTCCTTGCTGTTGTTTGTTGGCTCGTTGCCCAGTACAAGGATTGAACCCCAGGGCCTTCTGCATGCTAAGTACATGCTCAGCTACTGAGCTAAACCCCCAGCCCTACTAAAAGTAGGCCACTGTAGAGCCTTGATATTTATAATTGCCTGTTCATTTGTTTAAAGAATTTTATGACTGTAAGCTCAAGAGTGGGGTTTGAAGATAGCTTTTCTGTCATTCTCTGTGTTAGAAAGGACTCAGACTTATTTTCCCAAATGAATCTTGGCCCTGCTTCTATTTGCCCACAGCAGAAATGGAATGATTTCTACTCAGACAGGTATTTTAAAAATCTCAGTTTTCAAAACAAGCTTCTCAAACTCACGCCTGTCTGGAACTGGCAGTGAAACCATACAGTTTTGCTTTTAATTTCCAACGCACATTGGCTGCAGTATGGCACATGACAGGATGTAAAATCGTGAACACACACACAGCTGCCCAATATCAATTAAAATCTTGTCAGAGTGAAATAGTATTTAAAAGGAAATGCCTGAAAGTTAAGGGGAATATTCTTCCCTAAATATTCTGGGTCCCTGGATTAAATCTGTCCAGCAGAAACTGAACATGGGCCATGTTGGACTTGGTTCTGGTTCTTTTTTTGATCGTGTTTTCTTTTTTTTTTGTCAAATATGTTTCATTTTCGCAAATTCACACATATACATAATATACTTTGATCATTTTACACACCCTTTTTATCCCCTTTGCTCTGCTCCATTTTGTTACATCAGAGAGACCTCTTTTAAATTACCTCAAGAAATAGAGGCTTTATATTAAAGGCATGTGTGTATTTGGTCTGGAATTTTAAAAACTGAAAAACAGAGTCAGCTCTAGAGGCCAAGTGCTTTCTTCATTCCTCTTTTATGAACCACTGGTCAGCTAATGTCTGAGCAGGTTTTCTTTTCCTTCCTTCTGAACAAGTAATCTTCCTATAGTTATTCATACCTTTGGTTTTGATGGACTTTCAAGTCGCTAGTGCGCTGTTGGGGCTCTCCTGGCCACTCACTACATGGTGACATTTCTGCTTCAGTTCCTGCTGCCAATTACACAGTTCTTTCTGCGTTTCCTATTTCTAGTTCTCTACAGAGAAAATCTGACTCACTCAGCTCATACTTGTGAGCCAGGCCAAACCACAAACTATCGGCAAATCTCTGGATTAGCCGCCATTGATTCAGCCTGGAGAACAGACTTCATGGTCCTCACAGACTGGCCCCTTCCACGGGATCTTAGGGGAGCGGGGAGCCTGTGTCCCTCAGAAGGACAGAGTGGGCTGTCTTGTACTGCTTCTTTCTAGGACTAAGCTGTGCTTTGAGAAATCCTACAGTAAATCATAGTATTTAGTATAAGGAGATTGTTGAAGACATTATTCATTACATGATACAGTGTCCTGTTGGAAAACCCCTGGCATAAATGTATTTCTAGCTTTGGTATTAGGAATAATTAGCTAATTATTCCTGAACTGGCTTGTTTTTATCTTACTACCTTTGTGGTGAAGTATTTCTTTTTCAGCATTGCCAGTTAGTTGGGAGTTCGTATATTTGTGGCCCAGACATGGACAGTTTGAATGACTCCGTGGTATGCTTTTTATTTTCATTATCAACCTTATGCCTGACTTCATTTTCTATTTTTGATCTTGTTTTTTTAAAATGCATTTCTAATTTGAATGACATCTTACATATTTCTGTAAATCACTTGACATCTTTTCAGAAGCAAGCTATAGATACAAATTTCAGGAATGTATTAAATTTACCAGCTAGCTTTTAGGTGAATGTGGGCTAATTTTTAAAGAATGAACTAATACTTTGAAAATATCATGGTTTTTATATTGATGTAATTTAAAAATTATCCAACTATGTTTTTAGAATATAAAAATTCCTACAGGCTTAGAAATATCTTTCAAATGAAATGAGATTAGAATAGATGGTATTGCACATTAATCATTTTTGACACATTCTTGTTATGAAGAAGGTAGATTGTAACAAAATGAATGTACATTTTAAATTGTCTGCGCCTAAACCCTTTTGCTGAAACACTAGCCTCTACCTTTCCAACAAGAACATACTCCTAAAATTGTTCATTGTTCCCCCAGACTCTAGTTCTTGGCTACTTCTTTAAAACAAAACAGAACAAAACAAACAAAAACAAACCAAAAAAGAAACTGACATGAATTTTATATAAAAGAAGCCCTTGAGGTAGAAAGTGGAGGAAGGCTGCATAAGCTTATAGCAGACAAAATGTCGCTTACATTTTGCTGCCCAGTAGTTTGATATACTCATTTGCTGATGTGAAATGACGAGGGCTTACAAAACAGGGTTTTGTTTTTTAGCTGCCTGTGGACCTAGTGGGGCCTAACAGAACCCAGTCAGCAGGTCATTAACTCTGGAGAAAACAGCTTGCATTAATATGCTCTAATCCGGTATAATTAGTCAAATTACTGCACGCCGACCAGCTTGTCATGTGTTGTCAGACTTGGCATGCATGCTGGATTGCCTGGGTCCCTCTGGAATGCCACCCTCAATCAGGGAAAATTGCTCATTTGTAGTGGTCTTGAACTCTTTTTATAGAAAAAAATCTACTGAAACAGTGGTCATAGGGTACCTTTACACTGGTGCTTTCAAGTTATTTTTTCATCAAAATTAACTTAGCTATGTGGGTGATTGAGATGGAATCTTGCAGTTTGTACAAGCACATTTTCTGTAGCATATCTTTATAACAGTCCAGAAAAATCAACATTAGTGTGAGGAAAAATATCTAAACTAAATCATTACCAGTTGATCAGCTATGTTCCAGTACATGGGATTGTGTGTTTGTCTGTGTCTGTGTTTGTGTTTGTGTGGGTCTTTTTCCAGTAGGGGTAATAGGTTATTAAACTCTAAAAGGGCCACATTAGCATAAATTTACAAGAGCTCTGTTCTGGCGGCAGGATAAAAACCTGTGTTACCTTTGCATTAACACTGAATTGCTTGTTGTGCTTTTGGCAATGACAGATAAGTCAGTGTAATTCCCCATTGCAAGGGAAATGATGCTCCAGATTCCAAACGCATCCTGAAGATGTCACTGACAATAATCTTCAAAGAACGGCCAGCGAAAGTGGGCTGTATGTTTGTAGGATGATATACTGCAAATGACAGGAAGAATTATGTGAGTG
Organism: Chinchilla lanigera; assembly: GCF_000276665.1. NCBI lineage: Eukaryota > Metazoa > Chordata > Mammalia > Rodentia > Chinchillidae > Chinchilla > Chinchilla lanigera. The sequence continues at coordinate 10,535,702 of NW_004955431.1, read as the reverse complement.
AAGACGAATCTGTAACATATTATTAAGCAATTTCTCGAGAATAACAGGGATAAAAGGATAATGGATGAGGGTGTCATTATTACCTTCATGTAGAGGGAAAGCAAAAGCAAAGGTAGAGAGACAAGATTAATTGAGGAAGGGTGAAGCATTCATTGCTCATCAGCTCTTTTGTACTCTGCTCCTGAAATTCCAGACTCCAGAAGGAAAAAAATAAAGGTGCCAGAGCTGCATTTTAATGCAGCTGGCAAGGAGTAGACAACTGACAAGGCACTTTTTAGTCACTTCCTTTTTCATGCAAAAAAAAAAAAAACAACCCATGATGACTATTATCATTTGAATGTTATAAAGTCACCCCAGAAGTCTACCAGAATATTTATTCTTTGTCTGTGTGTGGCAGGTATTAGTTAGGCTTCTAAACGTCAATTCATAACATTTCAAAATGCATTTTTCTGTGCATTGGCAAAAATATTTGCTCTTTGAAACTTAGAAATTCATATCTGGAGATGAAAACTTTCCAAATCCAATATATTACTAGTTTGATTAGGCTAAGATCATTAAAGAAGCAATACGTTTCATAATCAGTTGTTACTGTTTTCTAAGAACATTTGCTTTTTATGAATTTTTTTATAATATAATTTCTCAAGAAGTGAAGAGTCGGAATAGGTAAAAATTTAAAAAACTAAAATCTTCATTGGTCTGTTTTTACTTATTACTTGTTTCTTGTACCTTCTTATTTGACCAATTATTCCAAAGTGCATATTGTATCACATACAGTAAGATACAGTTATAATATGGCAACCACGATCCTTCTGGTTGCAGGATAGCAGCACAGGTGTTTTGCCAGAATCTGAGAAACCTTTTGGGACATTAATTTCCTTCTGATTGAAATTTATTCCTCATAGAGAATTAACTGTAACTGTTGGAGGAACTTTAAAAATATTTCTGTGAGCCAAGCTAGTAGAAAAACCAAGTGATCAAGTTTCAAGCTTAAATTTACTATACCCAATGGAGATACTCAAACTTGAAGATTAATTTGGGAATAAGAAGCTCCTATTTCACCCTTGTTTATTTACCAGGCTCATGTATTCAGGAAAGGTAACACAAGATTAGGATCCAGCTGTCATTAACAAGTAAGAATCATTGCAGGTTGATATCTAGTTAACAACCAGTAGTTTAATGTGTGTATAATGTATATAGACACACACACGTAGCAGTTAAGTTACTAGATGCTACATGGGTAAGCTGTCTAGGAATACTGTTTGTTTGCTTGTTTGTTTTATTTGTTGCTAGGCTACCACTCTGAGCTATGTCCTCAGCCCTCATGCTATCTTTTTTTATTATGTAATAATTTATTGTATAATAATTTACTTTCTGAATACCTTACCTGATTTAATCTGTAACAGTAATTTTTTAATGAGAAGAACGAGTATTCCTGTTTCAAATCCATAAATGAGAAAACTGTGAAGCAGAAAATTAAATGACTTTACCGAAATAATTCCATAGTAAATGGAATAAAACCATCTTCATGCACTTCATCCAATGTACTTCTCATTTGTTATTTGATTTTAATTTATTATTCCTGCCACACTCTGATACATTTCAAATTTCACTACTTTTTATGTGTGTCTTCTTTATCTTAAATGTTTCCTCACTAAAGGAGCATCCTGGGTTTTCTACAGAGTAGGGGTCAAGAAACTAACATTTCCGGACATATTAGGTACCAGACAGTGTAACTAGGCTCTTTGTCTACAGTATCTAATTGAATATTCGCTACAGCTAAAATAAATACAAAATATAAAAATAATATAAATATGAAAAATAAATATAAAATATAAAAATGATACTTTTTTATATCTATTCAGTATATCTCCCAATGTCTAAATTCAGTGGCTTTTTCTGTTTTCTTTATTTTTCTGCATAGCATTTGATACTGAGCTTCCCAAATTCTAAACATCCTTCTGCACTTAGCCCTTTCAGTCTCCTTCCCTGGTTTCTCTTCTTTAACCTCAGTACACATTCTCCCATCCCCTTCTGTCCCTTCAGTTTTCTGCCATAGACATCTAGTCCCTCTGAAACTTCGCCTGTATACCAAGAGTGCCACAAACCTCCTTCCTGTGCTGCTGAAGAATTCTCTCAGTATGCTCTGTGTGCCTCAAACCCAACTCACCACTTTCCTTTTCTTCGTAAATTTCCTCTTAACTCCCCAATTTTAAAAGACAACAGCCTTCTAATCACCCAGGCCTTGCTGTCAATGAGAGTTATTCTGGAGTTCTCCAGCCTGACATTAAAAGTCTCTCCTGCCTTGTAGGATGTTGGAGTCCATTCTCCATTCCTTCTGGATCATTTACTAACCAGCCATCCTTCAAGGTCTGTACAGACATCCTCTATAGTAAAGCAATCAAATATATGTATTTCTCTTTTCTTTGAATATCTGGACACTGAAACTCTACCTTCTTCTATGTGTTTATTATGCCCCATCTTTATTAGTTTTATATTTGTCTTTTTACTTCCTTGGACAGTAAACATCTTAAAGGCAGTAAACATTATATCTTACACAAGTGGTGTTTCGAACAATCTTGCAAGGCATTCAAATATGTTGAATTGAATAAAATAAAATTCTCCAATAGTCTCAGGAAAGTATCTTTAAAACATAATTTTTCCTCCTACATGAAGTATCTCATTTTCCTACATTAAGATTTAATATTAATCTTTTCATTATTTGACATTTTGGAGTATTTTTTCTTTCTTAATTTGCATTTATGCATAACAATTTATGCGCTTCTCTTGTGCCTTTTGCTAAATGGGCATTTTTTTAATACTGACTATACAGAGGTAAGCAAGTCCCTACCTTCTGTACAGCATGAAAAATTAAAGAAAAAGCGTATAATATAATTATTTCACAGCCTTTTGGCTAAGATCAAGTATAGTAACAAGTATGTAATATGACTTGCTCACTTGGAAATCAAGCCTAAAGTGCCGACTATCCTAATATCTATGTGATTACCATGCATAATAATACTTAAATAATGAGAATGTATCCAGCTCTAATGTGGAATGAGGCAAACATAACTGTCCCTATACCAGTGAGGCTGAACATTTCATCTCTTTACCCTTGGTGGCACCGTGGACAGAAGTTCTTACTGGAAAAGAGACTGAAGGGTTAGGCATGTGGCATATGGCCATCCAACAGAAAGACAGGTACATAAAGCATGGTGTTATTTACTAGATCTGGTTTGTCCATTGATCAAAGCTTTTGTTGTTCTCCTTGAGAGGAAGAGGTTGCTACTCTCATTCTCCAGAGCTGAAAGTATTCATTGAGCCATAAAACTTCACCCTGGGTCGCTCAGGGTAACATTGACACCTGGATAGAACCTGGTTTTCTTGCCTTTTGTTCTGTAACAGATCCCCCTAGAAGCCCAGCCGCATTTGTCCCCACAGGACTACCCAAGTATACATGCCCGTGGATCTCATTTTAGTGTGGGGAGTGGGATCCTTGCTTTGGCCTCTATACTTTCAATCCAGCCATTGCCAGAATAACCTTGCAGTGAGAGAAAGAAAAATACCAAGTATTAATCATTTTTTAAAAGGCATTAGTTTTATGTATGGTTATTCTTCCTGTTGTGTATTTCTTTCCTCAAGAACCCTGTAGGAAATGACAGCCAGGCATGGTGGCGCACACCTGTAATCCCAGCACTCGGAAAGCTGAGGCAGGAGGATTGTTGCGAGTTTGAGACCAGCCTGGGCTACAAAGTGAGCTCAAGGCCAGCCTGAACTGCATAACAAGACCCTGTCTCAGAAAGACAAAAAAGAAAAAAGAAAAAAACCTGTAGAAAATGACAGACTATAAGACATAAGCATCCAAATTAACAAAACCTAATTCTCCCTCAATTATTATCACAACAGTAAACTTTCAGGAATTGCTTGGTTGCAAAAAATCATATTTAAGCTTACTTAAGATGCTGTTAATTTTGGGCACTTAGGAGTAGTTCATTGATTCCATTGACAGGGTGGTCACAAGCTGAGGAGATCCTGGAACTAAGAAGTGAAAAGCCATTCGTCCAGTTTCCTCTCTTTCTGGGCCACATGGTCTCTTTGCTTCTGCCTCATTGTTGCTTCTCTTCACAGATTAGATTCACTTGCATTTCCCCGCTCAGAACCCAAAAGTAGCCAGGCGTGGTGGCTGTGCGTGTAATTCCTGTGCTTGTGAGACTGAAGCAGGAGGATTGATGCACGTTTGAGGCCAAGCTGGGCTGCATAGGGAGTTCAAGGCTCTGACCCTGTCTCAGCGCGCGCACACACACACACACACACACACACACACACACACACACACAGTTTGGATTCATTGCTGCCTCATTACTAACTAAAGTTCCAATTTCCAGTTCCTAAGGAATCTGGTGAGCGAGCTTGTGTCGCAAATGTCTACCATGGGTCTCTCAGCATGTGGCTCCAAGAAGTAAAACATACTTCAGAGTGCGGGAAAATGTCTCTGAGAAAACCACTATAGTTGGGACATAACTCTCCCCAAAGTCTACTCCTTTATTTTGCTGCTCCTTTCCTGTAAGGTACTATTTTTAGTGTGCAACCCAGTTTGGAGGATGACAGGAGGATTCTCAGAGGAACCAGTCAAGAGCTGTGGCCACGTGTCTGCCTCCACTCTCCTGACAGCCACACCAGTATCCAGCCGCTGTGTCACTGTTGCGTGTCTGTGTCATCTCTCCGACTCCAGGGTCTTCTTATACCCCTGCCTCACCTGCCCACTGCCTCTCTGTGCTTTTGCTCCTTCTATCTGTACAAACATCCTGTTCCCTCTGTGTGACAGGCTCTTGACTGGTTCCAAACTTTCAGCTTCAATTATGGTACCTTATGAATGAATAATGGTGAAATTCACTGAGCTATCTTAGCATTATTATTTTGACCACCTTTTTTTGCACTGTGCTAGACATACTTAATCACTACAGTGTTTCTATGAACTGCATATTATTGTCACTATTTTATTTATAAAGAGTGTATGATTTGGGATGCCACGAAGTATCTCCATTCCCATTTCTGTCCTATTTCAGAACTACCCTGCGTTTAGGTTTCTTTTTTCTATGAAGGTGAGCAGGTTTTATGGAAAATATATTTTTCCTTTTTTCATTCTGTGCATTGTTTCTTGTGAGGCCTTCAGCTGGTGATGTCCAGTCGGTGTTGGACTGTGGGTCTGCACCAGAGGAACACTCTGGGCCGGACCCTCAGAAATGACAGGCAGCACCTTTGTGTGAGAATTAGGAAAGGAATCATTCAGGGAGAAGAGACTGCCCCAGGAAGTCACCATGTAAAGCAGTTGCTTGGCCCTCCCAGAAATTGTTTGCCATTTCATAAAAGAGGAAAAATTGTTTTGTGTAGTAATATAATTTTCAGTATATTCATGCTCAATTGTAATAATTCTTTCTATATCACTTGTTACAGGCTTACTTTTTAAGTCTGTATTTTTTCTCTTGTTTAAAAGGTATTTACTAGAGATCTGTCTTTTCAAAGAACCAGTTTTTAGACTTTTTAAGGAAAAAATTAATTTTCAAATGATTTTATTTTTATTTTAGTTAGATTTCTTTTTTAAACTTTCTTTTCCTGTGTTTTTGTTAAAACAGAGGACCAAGGGTATAGCTCAGCGGCACTGCACCTGCCTGGCAAGCGCAAGGTCCTGAGGTCAGTTCCCAGTACCAAAAAAAAAAAGTGCATTCAAACAGAATGATTTATATATTTTTCTTTTTCTTTTTTTTTATAGTTGAAAGCACTTAAAACTAAGAATTTGTATTAACATTCTATTTTCATCACATTCCATAGCAGTGTTTTAATATTCATCATCTCCTAAATGTTATGTACTGTCTGTATTCCCAAGAGAATGACATGACCCCAAATGAATCTTACTTGTAGGATGTCTTTGGTGATAAGGTCTTTGTTTGGGGCACTGGAAACAGGAAAACGTACACTTCCACATCGCTCCCTTACGTTCTACACCACGTTACCCAGCCAACTCAGAACTCACAGAGAAGAGCTGTGCTGTGGATTTTAAAGAGAAAGATCCGTTCTTTCTTTTGACTGTCTTCCAAAGGAAGAAGTCAGGTCATTTGAATAAATTCCAAAAGACCAGTGAGGCAGTGAGCAGTGCAGCCTGAGTGAGCAAAGGAGTTCGGGACCAGTCCCCAGCTCTCCGCTGTCTGTCCCATCTCCTTATTCACTTGTCCCCCCTGCCCCAGGAACTGAGTAGTATTTTGTATAAATTCCACTTCAGTAGACCTTCTCAATGAAGTAATCTCATGTATTATGTAGGCCTGTTAAAATACGTTCTGTATCAAATTCTTCAGCATTGAACTTTGATATTACATGTAGTTTTTTTCATGTCAGCTTGATATGGTGCATTGAGTTTGTCATATTTGGCAAGCAAACCCAATGAAGCTAGGTATTTTCCAAGGAAAAGACATCATCTGGATTTTATGTTATGTGTTGGTTAGGGGCTTATTTTACAAGGGGAACAACATAATAGAGGACACATACTTTATAC
>NW_004955431.1:10508042-10528618 GCF_000276665.1 Chinchilla lanigera | reverse complement strand
GAGGTCCCGAGCTCCTCGGAGGATGAAAACAGCCAAGTTCATCGGAAAGCCAGCTCCCCACAGTCTCTCTCAGCTCCCAACAACCTCCCTGCTTCTTCTCCTCCAGGTCTGCCTCTTATGCTGCTGGCAACAGTCCTCAGGTGGGCCTCCCACACCCAGCACCACACTTACTCAGTTCAGCTGGGGGTTATAAGTTGACCACCAGTTATCAATCTACTACATGTTATTAAAAATAACATTAATTAATGTTGTAGACATGAATTTTATAATACAATTTACTGATTTAGAAAAGTTACAAAAGAGCTCTCTTCTAAATAAGCATTGGTTTGTACACTGAAAATTCAGAACTACAAGCCCTTATTGGATATTCCTAATCAGCATGTAAGATACTTTGAGAACAGAATACCCCAGTGCTTGACACAGGAGGCTTTTATCTTGACAGCACTATAAAGGTTGGGCACAGTGTACTCTGATCTCTGAGTCAATCCTTTGTTTTATTTTTTCTGATTTTTTTTTTCTTTTTGAGAATCAAACTAATGCTTACTTAGAAGTACACTGAGTAGCAAATTTAGTAATTGTTCTTTTTATATGCCTCTTTTTGTTTGTTTTTTGTTGTTTTTGTGTTTGTTCTGAGGTGGGGTCTTGCTATGTAGTTCAGTCTGGCTTTGAATTTACTATGTAGCCCAGGTGGTCTCAAACTCACAGCAACCCTCCTGCCTCTGCCTCCCAAGTAATTGTTCTTTTATAAATGTTCTATTGTGAAAATATATTAGCAAGTTAGTGTTTACTAGAAATGAATTACCTTGTTCTCATCAAAGCCTATTAAATATAATTGCTTAATATGTTTACTTATTTTGCTTTAGTGCCTCGTACATTGTTGTAGTTTGGAGTTTTGCAAGGGGAACAATACAGAACATAATTTATTATTTCATAATAGTCACCCAAAGAGTCATATACAAACAGACTGCAGAAATATGTCCACACACTAAAGACTAAAAAATCCAGCTGAGGGCCTGGATCCCACAGCAATGTCCTGCGTAAGTCCAGCTGAAGAACTAGAGCCTATAACAATGCCCTGCTACGAGTCTAACAGGAGGCCGAGAGCCCACAACAGTGTCTCATGCAGGCCTGTTTCACGGATCTGCACTGGGAAGGCCCAGACGTCAGTGGTGGAAGCTAGAAAGTCTGTGCAAGTGGGATGAAAGACCTGTGCTGGAGCCAGGAAGTAGCACTCAAAGTAATAAGCAGACCTCCCCTGGAAAGTACCACAGCCGTCCTCAGCAAGAGGGAAGTCTGAGCTCCTTCAGTGGTGAGAACAGCTAAGCTCCTATCGGGAAAGCCAACACAACAACCTTCTCCAGAAGACCAAAGATTGTCATCTTCCCCATGACAATAAGCTCTCAAGCTCCTTCAAAGGTCAGAACAGCCTAGTTCATCAGGAAAGCCAGCATGACAAGCTCCTCCAGGAAAACCAACAGCTCCCTACAGCTTCCCAACAGCTTCTCTTCTTCCTCTCCAGTTCTGCTTCTTATGCTGCCGGCAACAATCCTCAGGTGGGCCTCCCGCTGGTTCAGTTCAGCTGAGTGTTACAAATTGACCACCAGTTGTCAGTCTACCACATACATCTACCAAGATAGGAATTAAATGTGTAGATCAGTGGAAAATACTACTAAATTTATAAAATAAATTTGAGAAAAATTGCCCATATTTATGAGAAATATACTTCATAAGGGAGTTCTAAGGCAGGATAGTTGGCATTTTAGTCCCTTTGGGCTACTATAACAGATATTTGGACTGGGTAAGTTTTAAATGACAGAAACATTGCTTACAGTTCTGGAGTCTAGAAAGTCCAAGATGAAGGTACCAGGAGATTTGGTGTCTAGTGAGGCTGCTTTCTGCTAAGTGATGCCTCTGTGCTGTGTCCTCACACGACCAGGGGAGAAGGGGCTCACTCAAACCTCATGTATAGGAGCACTCCTCTCATTCATGAGGGTGGAGCCCTCATGATTTAATCAGTCTTCAAATACAGTCATGTTGGGTCCGGGTTTCATCATAGATACAAATACTTAGAACACTACATGCATATCTCTAGTCTCAGTGTTAAAATTTTGGGGGCAGCCATGATGAAATAAATAAATCTCAGTTCTACAAAAAACTCAATTTTATCCTTCTTTATACCAGAGTAGAACTCTGTTGTATATAAATACCACATTTTCTTTATTCATTCATCTCTTGGTGGACATACAAGTTGCTTCCAAGATTTAGCTGTTATGAGTTGTGCTGCTGTAAACATGGGTATGCATGGATCACTGTAATATGTTGACTTGAGCTCATTCAGAAAGATACTTACAAAGGGAATAGCTGGGTTTCTATTTGTACCTTTTTGAAGATTTCTCTGTATTGATTTCCATGGTGATTGTACTAGTTCATATTCCTATGAACAATGGAAAAGCCTATTTAGATTTTCCCCATAGCCTATTTAAATATGCTTCTTTTATACAGTATGCCATTGAGTTTTGTTTTTGATCCAATCTACCAATATGTATCTTTTGATGAGGAATTGAGTCCATTTACATGGAGAGTTATTACTGAAAGATACTGACTTATTCTTGTCTTTGTATTATTTTCCTGTTGCTGATTATTACTCCCTCTCTCTTCTGCTTAACACATTCATGATGGAACCGTAATTTATATGTCTTACTGCTAGGCAGCTCTGATTTGTCAATCATCTGACATTAAATACCTAAAAAACAGTGTTTCAAGCTGCCCGAAGAGAAAGTTATGCTTGTGCTGTTGCTGGTTCAAGCCACCAAGAATGTACCAACTTCACGCCCCATGTGATGTATTCCATTCCACCAGACTTTCTGGCCTTCTTGGCTCCATTCTGTTTTGTGTGATATCCTTGAAAATTTTTTGGAGTGCTAGTTTTGTATTCATTAATTTGTTAAAAGTCTTCTTTGTTGCACAAAGACCTTATTTTTCTATTGATTTTGAAAGATAATTTTACAGAATATATTAATTTAGCTTGTTTCCTTTTAGGACTTGAAACATTTCACTCGAAGCTCGTTGGTTTTTAAGGTTTCTGTTGAGAAGTCTGCTGTCGTTTTAATGGGTTGCCTTTATAAATGATTTGTTCTTTTCTCTAACAGCGTTTAAGATTCTGTGCTTGTATTGACTTTGGGGCTTTGACTATGATGTGTTGTGGAGAAATTCTTTTCTGAACATGGCTATTTTGTGTTCCATATGCCTCAGTTACTGTATGTTAAATTCTTTCCCCATACTTAGGATGTTTTCTGCTATTATTTCTGTAAACATGTTTTTTATTGCTTTGTAATGTCTTCTGATTTGCCGCTAATGCCAGTTAACTTTAGATTGTCTTCTTTGCATCAGCAAACACCTGTTGGATTCATTTTTGATGTTCTACTGTTGTTTTTAAAGTTTCTCTGTACTTATTGACCCCTGTATGAACCCTGTCTTCTAGATCTGACACTGTGTGTTCACACTGGTCATTTTTGCTGCCCAGGCTGAAATCTAATTCTTTGCTAAAATACTCATTTATATTTTATATTTTTCTGTTTAGATCAGTTAACTTTTTCTTAGTGTCTTCTGAAAGTTTACAGATCATTTTGTTCATTAAGTTCATTATCCATTTAGTTGTATCATGTTTGAGCTCCCCAAATACTATATTGATCTGTTTTCCTCTCTCTTTTATCACTTGGTATAATTCAGCTGTTTGATTTGTGATTTCCTCCCCATGAATTTTGGGGGAGTTGGGAGTTTTGGGACACATTTTGTTGCCTTCTTTCTCAAGTTTGTTTTTTCTTTGTTTGCTTGCTACAGGTAATTACAATGGAAAGATTCCTTATTAGTTTGGAGATCTCTTTAGTTAGTGGCTGCTCTCCAGTAATGTGCTCTAGGCTTGGCCAGGTGTAGATCTTTACCTCTGTCCTGAAATCCCTCCACCTCTCTTAATGTAGCAAAAAGAATGTACAGTGTATTGGGCCCAGCACCCAGTCCTCTAGAATTGAACTGCAGTCTTGTTGATGTCACAAAGGCAAAACACACATACTGGTGTGCGGTAAAAAACGAATTAATACCAACAACTATGCCACCCTTATAATAGCAACAAAATAAAAGAAAAACTGGATATTGGTATGCATAAGTACCAGTAAAAGCTACAACTGCACCACGCTTATCAGTAGAAAAGATTTCTGCAATAATGATATACACACAAAGACAAACCAAATATTTATAATGAATATCTACTAAATAGAATAACTGTACCACCATTAATAATAAAAAATAATTCAACAATAGCAGCATAGAGTCAGCTAAACATCTGTAGATTAATAAAGCTTAATAATACTCCTACTGAAAATGGAAGGAGTGGGGAAGAAAAAATACAAGAAGTAAACTTTAAAAAATAAAAAGAAGATAAAAAGAGGAAAAAAGTAAGATACAGGTTCCCATTAAGGAGTAAAAGAAAATTAATAGAATTAGGTAAAAGTAACAAAAAAGAGCAAACAAGAAAAAGAAGAGAAGATAAAACAGAGACTAAAAGAAAGAAAACAAGGGAGGAAAAAACAAGCACCAGAAATCAATGAAGGAAAAGAGAAATGAGCCCAAAAAATTCTCGTTTTTGACTGCTTTTGAGCGAGTGGTTTCTTTCCAGGGCCAGGTATTGGAATCCACCAGCTGTGAGGGAGCTGTAGTGAGTCACCAGTAAGTCTTACTCTGTTGCCACACGCACATTTTTTGTGGTCAAGGCAGAATCCTTCCCCAGCTTCCTGCTGGGTGCTGGCATCAGTAGTATCCACCCTAGTGCTATATTCACTTCAGCCACTTCCAGTTCCAGTCCTCCCTGTGTACCCCATGTCGCAGCTTTCTCTACCTAGCTGTATGCCCTGTGGCTTTGTGAGGTGGCCCCTCTGTTCCAGAGGCTTCTCTGTCCTACATCGCAGGCTGTGGCAATCATCCAAGCTGAGGCATATTCCTGATCACATCAGCAGATGGGGAAAACACACAGACCATTGAGTTCTAAGCTTGTAAGCAGCATTGGGGTGAAGGTATGTAGTCTGCTAGACTTAGTGCCAGCACTGTTAACTCAGCCTCCTCAGAAACTCACACATGACCAGTCTGGCTTCTCATCATAAAGGGCAAGACCCCCATGACCTTCCTGGCCCGAGTTTAAACTTCTTAATGGTTCTCCATCTAGCTTGTGCCCTCTCTGTGCCTGCCTCTTGAGCCCGTCTTCCAACCAGTCGCTGTGACAAGGTGACCCCAGAAACTCTGATGTGTACTTGTCCTGTAGTATTAAGCAATTCATTCCTTCCCCCAAAGGTCTCCTGATTAAACACTCTCAAATATGATGGGTACGCACTGGATTTCTTATGTAACACTAACCTGCCATGCAGAAGGAGTCACTTTCAGAGTAAAATCCTGTGCTGTTTTTGCAGTTTACATTCACCATGGGCTTTGCGCTGCTGACCTGGTCTGTTGTTTTCCCTGGAGCTATCCACCGTCTCTGGGATTATACAGTGTTAGCCAAGACAGGTACACCTCTCTGGGAGCTGGGGTTAGCTTTTATACCGCTTCATTCTTTTGTTTGCTTTGTGCACATTTTCCCCAGCTTCTGGTTTCCCTTTCAACTCCCTCCTGGTACTTAGAGATTGACTTATTCTTTTCTTCACCAAGTTGTTATTTTCCAAGTGTCTCGATTCCAGATCCCCGAGAGGCTGTATTTTGCTGCAGGTCTGTATGCTGCAATTTTCATTCTTGAATTTTTAAAGTGATATAAATATATTCAGATCTTTAATAGTGTCCATTATGACCCACTGATTTTTTTTTTTTTTTTTTTTGAGCTGATCTTTCTGAGTAAAAGCGAATGAGGTAGATTTTAGCTATCTACCGGGAATTCCATATAGCTCACAAAAATGATAAAGGGGTCTCCTTCATCGATGGGACTATATCTTTCACTGTCTTTCATAAGTCCAACAATTTTGCTCAAAGAAGGAACATTATGAGTTTTAAATAATGGCCAAGGCAATTACATATATTTCCAGAAACATTGAATCTAATCATCCTCAAATAAACCTATAATCAAAATCTATTTTGATCTCTTCCTAGATATGAGTTGCTGCCAAACGGAAATAAAATGTATTATTGTAAGTGCATTTCCAGTAACAGAAAGTTTATTCATTCAAAATATTTCTGCTTAATCGTTTCCTAGCGATAGATAAAATAAGACCAGGAGCAAATGTAAGCAAATTTGGTTGACAAATATGAATATTTACTGTATCGGGAATAAGGTTAATATTTTAAAACAAGGTTGACAGGAGAAAAATTGTCTTAGCTTGCAAAAAGGAAATTTGTTTCTTTAAGTGAAAATTGGGGTCAGTAGGCCATAGCTATCTTTGCGCCTACATGACTGAAATGAATGAAATAATGCTGTAGTATAGCAACACTGAGCAAACTAATGAGAAAATTATTCCTTAAAGTTTGAATAAAGTCATAATACAATGTAAAAGCATTTTGTAAGAGAAAATATTACATATATGTACATGTCACCTTGATTACCTTAGGACAGCAAAGCTAAGTCCTCACCTCTTACGTTCTTTTTTGGTACCGGGAATCGAACTGAGGACCTTGTACTTGCCAGGCAGGTGCTTATGCCACTGAGCTATATCCCCAGCCCTCCCTCTTATATTGTTTGAGGAATTTGCAGTCCTTTTCCAGGAAGGGAAAGGTAGTAACTATCTTTTAGACAGATGTAAGTGTTAGTTACTGGAGTCTGTCTACTAACTTTAATGTAATGAGGAGAGACTTGTTCTTTATATAGTAGAAGCAACCCAGCCTCACTTGCAGTCTAAAGTAAGTATTCTTTAATAGAGAGTAAACCTGATTTTGAAATGTTTACTTGTTTCTGAATTACCTTAAGTGAAGTAATGGCAGTAACTTTTAAATTATGTGCTATATTCTGGACATTGTACAAGGTGCCCAACACCCGCTATAAGTCACAAAACCATTTGAGGCAGACATTGTTTTATCCTCTTTATAGGTTAAAAAAAAAAAAAAAAACAACAGAGAGTTAAACATCTGACCCAAGCGGCTAGACTGATAAGTGGCAATTATATGGCAATGCCATATTTGCAATATTGACATTTTCAGGAGTATATTGCAAATATATTAATATTTAATGTAATAATAAATATTGTGATTTATTAAAAGGGTGAGTGGGAGTCACTCACAGTAATCAGAATAAATAGCACTTTAATACTATTTTGTGCTTTTTTTTTTTTTTTTTTTGGTTTTGGTTTTTCTCCGGTACCGGGAACCGAACTCACGACCTTGCGCTTGCCAGGCATGCGCTTTGCCGCTGAGCTAAATCCCCAGCCCCCTATTTTGTGCATTTATATACATTCGGACACACAATGGAGCACTATATTTGGCTTTTTTGGTTTCAGTGCAAATGCTAGAATGTTAATGAAAATACTTAAGTATATAAGGCATATTTATTATAAAATTATTTGCTTTATCTGTGATACATGCACACATTATACATAACTTTACTTCAGTTGGTTACATGTAAATTTAATACATCCATATTATGATCTGAAATAGCCATCTGATTCACAAAAATTAGTTAGAATGGGTTTTTATTACAACTTCTCTGTCTGTAGTCCCTTGTGTCGGGTTATACAAACATGGCCCAAGTTGTCATGTCTTCTGTGGGTTGTATTTATTTATATTTGCACTTTTTCCCAGCATCACAAAAGGCAGAAAATACGTTATCGCCACATGAAAACACTCTCTTCACATGCATTGGTTCTCAGAATGTGAGAAATACAATCAGCGCTTCTGCTACTTGGTGATCTTTTAAGATGATTCATTTTGAAGATGAGGAATTTGAATAGCAATAACCTGAACTGAGAACAAATTCCCAACATGACGTGGCTTATGTATAGAAAGAGACAGAAGTGGTGGTCTTATTCCTTGTCCATTTCCTCAAAGTAAACTTTCATCCGTGTTTCTCTAATCATGACGTTTCCATTTTGTTACACTGGTGTGAAGTAAGGTAGATGGTGTTACTAGAGTCTTCTTAATTACTGTGTAAAAATGATACGTGATTGAAACAAAAAGCATTGTTTCCAATCCTAATTTTTTTCCTCCAGTCCATCCTGTCAAGCTGAAAGCGTGAAAGTTATTTTCTGGTGGTGTGATTAGATTGGGGCTGAACTCTCCAGCTGGCAGGCCTGTCTATGACTGGCGGCGGCCTGTCCCCAGTGCTTGTCATTTCCTGACGTGCCTGACAGGATGGGGACAGCCGCCCCAGACAGGTTCATTAGATGGTGTTTTCTACAGCTGGGCTGAAAATAAATAAATAAATAAGTAAATAAATAAATAAACAGGCTGTGCTTTGTCGAGGACCAAGCTGGAGAGGCCCTCCTTGTTGGTTTAAACCAGGGCCTTGTTTTGACAAATTTTGATCTGTGCAGTTTTTAGATTTTCTGACACATTTTTGTTTCCTTCCCCTTTGGCCTGCACTTTGTACTCTCTGCCTCGTTGTTGCTTCAAAATCCTAACGTAGTCTTCCCAAGAGAAAAACAACCACAGTTATCGAAAGCGCGCAAGAAAAAAAACCTAGTGCAGTACTCCATCAAGTAGCAGTAATTAATTTATTTCCATGACGATCTGCACAATGGGAGGAAAAGCAACCTTGGGACTTCCAACAAGACAATTGCAAGAAATGTGAAGAGTTTTTATATTCTCAGAAACATACCGCTACATGAGAACATGGGATCATTACTAGCAGTCTACACAGCTCTTTAGAACTGTGACAAATTTAAGCTACATTCATTTTCGGGCTTTTAGGAAGCTGACAGAGTGTTCTGCTTGAGTTGATAAGCTTTGATGTGAGGAAATTACTAAAGATTATAGAATACCTGCTCATTAAAACCAGACATGAATTCCAAACTCAAATTTAGAAATACACTTCTATGTTATATGGCCCCGTTAAGGTTAACTAGGTTTGCCTAAAACTGATGTGTAGTTGAAACCTATCTACATACAGAATCAAGACTTATCTTTCTCAAACCCAAATTTAAACTTTTAAATCTGTGGTGTTAGAAAGGAAAAATATCTTTAACCAAGAAGTTATTTTTCCTGAATTGTACCTCTAATTAAAAAGTAGATATTGACACTTTTACTTTGTAGATGTGCTCACCCTGGTCTCTCTGCTATCATACCTGCTGGTAACTGCTTTCCAATTGGAGAAACATTTAATCGTAATTTTTCCTAAACAGAACATGCTCAAGTGGAACACCTCTGAGCATATATGTTTTATCTTAGTGCCACTGTCACCTGTCTTTCCTTCATGTCATGTAAAGATACAGAATGTAATAATGTTTGTGTCTCATATGTTTTGTCATTGGTACAATAAACAGTATTACTGGAAACAAATCAAACTCCTCGTTCACAGACATCCTACCCCTTACCTTTCCTTTGTATTGTTAGTTTCTCCACCGCTTTAGTTCCCCGTCTCTATGACAACTGTTTAAATTGGGATGGGCAACTGTCATCTGGAGTATTACTGAGAGAAAAGTGTTAGTGAGCACACAGTTCCCATAGATAGAGCATTTCAATATAATCCAATTTTAATTGAGCTCCAGAGACTTTGATGTGCTGCAGAAGGTTGGGAGAGCGCTATTCCAGGGAGAAATTAAAGCAGCCCAGCAAGGCTTCCCTACTCCAGACTGTCACCATTTTAAGCAAGCATTAGCATCAGACTTAACCTGCCCCTATGGAACATCTCACTTCTTTTCTCAGCTCTTCCCTGATTTATTTTGCCATATGTAAAAGCAAAGCACTTTCATCTTTTTATATATGTTTTTACAGTCATTTGATTAGGCTTGAAAAGCTTGTGCTGGACCTGAGATTCACGCTGTCTGTTGGACTTTGCTTCAGCAGTTGGAAAAGGAAAAAATAGAGTGCAAATTAATGTGAAATTGTCAGCTATCATATATTAAACTTTCTTTTTAATATTACCGTGCAAGACCCAATCTTGGAGCTAAACAGTCGAAGGGAATGCAATTTTTATTTAGCATTGATTTACCATTGCATTTCACTTTAACACTTAGATGCATGGGCATTTATTAGGGCTAAAATTTTTATTTCAAAATGCATTATCTTTTCCTATCACATGAAATACATTTTCCAGGGAAAGCTAGCTCATAGTAATTGAAGACAAGCACATTAGTCCTTAATGGAGAAATCAGAACTTTATTTTTTAAAATATATATTCACAGAAGCTTTTAAACTTTTGAAATATAACATTGTTCAGTAATACTGAAAATGACCAAGATCAGTCTGTTCATTAACTAACCACTAAATGTAATGCTTGTACAGTCAAAAACTCAAAAACCTTTGTTATGGGGATACTAAACATAAGGAAAATATTATTTATGATACCCCTGAGACTTCTGATCTATTCTGATACATTTTAAAAAATCTAAAACATGTTGATAAGTTAATTGAAATCATGACAATAATTAGAGATGTCTGAGTATACGTATCATCTTAGATACTTGTAGCCCCGACATAGATTAATGTCAGTTAGCTCAGAAAGGCTCAGCACCAAAGCCCTTGACTCCTAAGGAAGACAGTAAGAGACTTCTGAGAGATGGGACTTGTTGCCAAGAATTGTTAAGTGGTGTGATTTTACTAAACTGCTGAAAAAGATCTCAGAAGAAAAGAATCTCTTTTCTGAGGTACTAGTAGCAAGTTGTGATTTTTTTTTTTTTCTAATTCTAAATAAGTACTCACTTATATAGCTAGTTTTTTATTTGTATTTTTTAAAGGTTTCCTAACTTCATGCAATAAAGTTATCTCATGCTTTAACTTTCACAATGGTGGATGTTTGTTTCCATTGTTATTATAAACAATACATATTTTATCTTGAGTTTTTTAGTACATCCACAGAATTAATCCCTAGAAATGAAGTCTTTGGATCAAATTACATGGACATTTGAAATTTTGATAGATAATGCCAACATTGCCTTCATATACACTTTACCATTTTGTGCTCTAGCCAATAATGTAGTGAAGATATTTTCCTCACAGCAAGCTCATCATTGTAAAACTTTGCCTTTCTTTTGCTAATCTGATAGATTAAAAAATAGTACCTCCATACCGTTTTAACTCTTCTGTTATGGATTATACTAAACATGTTTGCAATCAAGTAAGAGCCATTGTTACTGTATTTTCTGTGATTTGAGTATTTTATTTTATTTTATTTTATTTATTTATTTTGTCTTTTTGAGACAGGGTCTCGCTATGTAGTTCAGGCTGACCTTGAGCTCACTTTGTAGCCCAGGCTGGTCTCGAACTCACAGCGATCCTCCTGCCTCAGCCTCCCGAGTGCTGGGATTACAGGTGTGCACCAGATTTGAGTATTTTAAAAGTAAAATTATATGTGTCATACAGATTATGGGTAAATAATATGGTTTATCTCATGCATTCATTTTTCATGTTAGCTATCATATATATTCATATCATATAAAAATAATTATATATGTATATCTTTGTTTTCCCCTGCTTCCTACTTAAATTAATTTGTCATACCTGTATGAAACACCCTCCCAAATTGTAGTGGTATCATTTCTAAGGCTAAGGATCATTTTAAATTTACATACATACCTAATGAGAACCTTTTTGTTCTGGAATGAAAAAATCAACTACTCACTTACCCCAAATTCTGACACAAAAAAATTACTGAAAATATAATTAGCTAATATGTTAAAACTACATATGTATTTACTGTAAGAATTCTGTACCAGATGAGTCTCATTCTTTGTAAGTTAGTTCACCATGTGGACGTCTCTGGCATGCATTTTTACTTATTTGCTAAAACACACATGTTGAAGAAATATACACTGCTGCTCTAGGGAGCTGCGTACTCTCAGCACTTAGTGTGTGCCTTACTGAGCACCAGGGAAAACAGTCAATAGAAACATTTAGGTTTTGACTAAGACACAGAAGTAACCTCTGCGTACAGCGAAAGCACTATTGCACATTACATTTATTTGTATTTTAATAGTAGGGAGTAAAACTGTAATAACATTAGATATTTTAACTTGTTTATATTTTATTCACTGATTATCATTTCTTTAAAATAGTCACATATAGATAGGTTAATTGTTTTTGTCGTTAACACATTTCCTTTGCCAAAATTCATTTTTATACAGGCAGAGTGATAGCCGTATATAATATCTTAACTGACTGAGCTAATTATCTTTTTTCACAATATTTGTAGTCTACCAGGAATCCTAAACCTAAGAGATGGCAGAGAACTCCATTCACCAAGCTTTGGGGCCAGAAACACTGGCAACACTTTCCATTCCTTGCATAGCTTTAGCCCAGCATAAAACAAAACTTTCAAGTCTTCTTATTTCTGTCTCATGAAGATAGCTGCTCTTTCCCCTCCTCTTTCTGCTTATTGCAGTTATCTGAGATTAGACTTCCTCTACTTCCTGCTGGCTTGATTCAGATTTCCAATTTAGCTGCTTTCCAAGTCATTCCCTGAATTGCTTCTAGAGTGCTCTTTCCAAGATTCAGATTGAATCTTATAACTTCACTTGTTTCACTGTTCTCCATGGCATCCCAGTTGTCCTTAAAGTCATCAGTGATTGACAGCTAAATTTAAAAATTGCTGCATCTGTTTGTTCTTTCTACAGTGAATGCTCTGGAAAGCCTCTTGCCTATCAAAATGGGACTTCCTTATATTGGGGACAGCTGAGATATGAAGAGTATAGTAGCACATTCAGTTCTTTCAGGAATCCAGCCTGAAATGTAATTATTGTATTAGTGTTACAAATAAAGGCATAAGCAGGAAGTCTGAGTTTCATGAAAGGAAATGTCCTTTCTGTATTGTTCACTAGTCTCTCCCATCACCTAGCTCAGTGTTTGGAACCTAGTAAGTGCTGACTAAATTTCCCTTTGATGAACAGATCTTGTGTGACGCTGACTTTGCCAGGGGACAGAGAGACTTGCTTATGATACTCAAATAAAACAGATATGCACAAAGTCTTCAGTGAAGTAGAATCTTGGTGTAAATAGTTTTAACAGCAAAGAATATAAAGTAATAGAAGAAAAATAAGCCAGTCCTGGGGAATTTCCATACTGTAAAAGAGACTTTTAGAGGATACCTAAGCTTGAAAATACTATTTTCATTGCCAATAAATTGGGCAATGAAATCCACTTTTCACTCTTATTTCATAGATTTGTGAAAGACATTCATATGTAAGCCAGAGCATTTGTTGAGCTGTGTATAGTTAAGCTGAGTTGCATTTCTTGAGGAAGTGACTGTCCACTAATACAGTTATAGGTCTAATATAGTTACTGTTATGGCTTATGTTTAGATATCCCTGGAAAGCCTTATGCCGTCATCAGTGGGACTTTTTCAAAGGTGGCTAGATCTAGAATGTGTCACTGGGATTGATTATTCATGGTGCAGTGCTAGGCTCAATGGCACTATGATCAAGGGTGTGAGTGCTACCCACTCTAAGTAACCTGTATAAAATATAAGGGATGGAAAGAGCTGTGGTCATCCCTTGTTTTTTTTGCTACCTTCTGCCCACCATGAACTATTTCTTCACTGTGATGCCTGCCTGCCGTGCCACCCTTCCTTGGAGCCAGCTGATATGGACTGAAACCTCTCTAAAGTGTGAGATAAATAAACTTTTCCTTCTTTAACTTTGGGTGGTGGGTATTTTGTCTCAGAAATGAGAGAAGAGCGACTAAGAATTTGATACCAAAGAAGTGAGGTCATTGTTGTGACTATACCTGACTATATGGCTCAGGAACCTTTGGGACTTCCTTATGAGAAGAGTTTGGAAAGTTTCAGAGATACCAGCTGAAAAAGTAGAGCCAGAACACCTTAAACTACACTTGATGAGAGATTCTTTTCAGAGCTCAGAAGACCAGAATGCTGATAGAAATGGTCCCAGTAAAGACAAGGCTGAGGAGGTTTCTGCTGGCAAGAATTGAATGCATTGGCCAGTGGACTCCAGACAATGTGTGTTTTGTCTTGGCATAAAGTTTGTCTGCATTTTGCTTATTAGCCCTTTTGCAGAAAGTATGTCCAAACACTTTGCCTGAGATTGAGATTAAGTGTGGTAGACTAATCTTGCAGGAGTAATTCAAGGCAGTCTAATATTCAAGGCAGTGGCATGGCTATTGTTAGGAGTTTTAAACCAGATTTATGTTGACAATCAAGCGAAGATCCCAGTAGAATGATTTAAAACATTTTGAGTTTGACCAAAAAAGAAGCTTCAGTAAAGCTGTGGACTACAAAGACAGAGCAGAAGAGATCTTGATTGCTGAGAAGGAGCAGAATAGAAAAGGTGGCCTGACGGCATCACAAGAAGCAACAGGACTCTCCCTTTTGCAACCTCAAAAGTGCAAAAGTGAAAGACTCCTTTGAGATGAGAGTCATAGAGCACCATGTTCCAGAATGGCAATGGCATAGGGAATTGGGATTTGGTCATAGGCATTGGATCCCTACAGCCAAGAGAGAGGGAAGCCTCTACAGCTCCAGCTGACAGCAGACCTTGGTGTCATCAACATGGTCATGGTTTTAGGCATATGCAGAATGCAGCAGTTGTGGGGTCAGAAGAAAGAAAGCCTGGGAGGTCAGGCAGGCAGCATGCCCCAGAGAGGGCAGTGAATGAAGCTGTGAGTGTGAATCCAAAGGTGAAGTGGAGACTACAGAAGTTTGAAGAAGCTAGGAACATGGATCATCTAAGGAAAGCTGCAAGGAGTGACCAAAGCCAGCGAAATAAGGAAGCCACAGGAGCTATAACTACCAGAAGTACCACAGGGCTAGAGCCACCCAAGCCTTTGGGAGTTCACAACTTTCCACAAGTTGCTGGGGAACTATGGGATTTAATGTTTTCCCTCATGGATTTTGGTCTTGCTTTGTTCTCATTCCTTGCTATTTCCCGATTTGTAACTTTTGGAATGGAAATTTCTATCTTGTGCCATTAAATGTTGGAAGTGTTTAGCTTTCTTTTCATTTGTACAAGGGCTTGCAGTTAAAAGTTTGCCTTAAATCTCAGAGGATATGTTGGACTTGGACTTTTCGCAATGTTGAAACTGTTAGGACTTTGACAACTGTTAGAGATGGACTAAATGCCTTTTGCATAAAGGGATGTGCATGAATTTTTGTGAGGAGGGGAAGGGTTATGTTACAGCTTGTGTCTAGATGTGCCCCCCCATAGCCTCATGTGGTCATAGGTGGGACTTTTTCAGAGGAGGCTGAATGTGTGATTGATTCATGGTACAATGCTAGACTCAAGGGCACTAGGAGTAAGGGTATAAGTGCTTCCCACCCTAAGTAACCTGGATAAGATATAAGGAATGGAAAGAGTTATGTCTATCCCTTACTGTTTTGTTACCCTCTGTCTACCATGAACTATTTTTCCTCTGTAATGCCTGCCTGCCATGCCTTCGAGCCGCCTGATATGTATGGAAACCTCTCTAAACTGTGAGGTAAATAAACCTTTACCCCTTTAACTTTGGGTGTTGGGTATTTTGTCTCAGCAATGAGAGATAAGTAACTAATAAGCCAGTTACCTACTAAATAGTTAAAGAACAAAGTAAGCAGTCTGTAAGAAATGTAAGAAATTCTAAGAAATAACCAGACCTAGTTAGACCAATATGCAATGAAGTATCAGAAATTAAATCATAAAATAATGCCCCAGAAAAGGGTCTTGTTGACCCTTGAGGCAGGGGCTGCTCCCTCTCTCCTAGCTGAGGGTCTCAGTAGAGTCCTGGTGGGGAGATTTGTGAGTTTATTTCTCTAAAACATATATGTAGCACTGCATTGTGCCAGCCTTTCCACTGCAGTTTCTATCTTATTTATTCAAATTAATACATCAGACCTATAAAGTAAATGCGACTGTTCTGTAATATAAAGGAAAACTTGTGGCACAGGTATATTAAGGAGCTTAATTCTTTGTTCTGCGTCATGAGATACAGATACATGAAAATTAATGTCATCCACCAAGCTAAGCACTAGTAAAGTCCATTCTTTTCCATACTTACAAAGTTAGAAGAAGCTCAGCACTATCTGGACAGAAGAGAAAATATCCTTTCCATTGATTCCCTCTTAAGAACTGGAGAACTTTCCAAGTCTGATCTATCCCAGGATTGGCTCATGTGTCCTGACTCAGAAAATCATAGAACAGAACACAATATCTGAACTTGATTAGAATTGTGTTAATCAGAAAGATAGAGATGGGGTATATAGGGAATGGAATAGATTCTGGGTGGATAAACACTACTGTCTACAGAGTTTTTTTTAAGAAAGCACAATAAAATGCAAATGGGGAATTCTCATTAGGTCTTCTGAAAAAGTGGAATTTCATCAGGCTGTCATAACCTTTTTAAAAATGTCCTTCCAACTACAGACGCACTTGTCAATATTACTCTCGTTTATACTTTTGCTACTATAGACTGACCCCCCCATATATATATATATTTATCTTTTTTTTTTTTTTTAACTGGTACTAGGGTTTTTACTGTGAAAACACAGGGTCTTCACACTGAGCTACATCCTAAAGCTTGTTGATTTTTTGAGACAGAGTCTCGCTAAGTCAACAAATTACCCAGCCTGGGATCAAACTTGTGATCCCTTGCCTCAAGCTCCCAGTCATATACCTACCCCACATATCCCTTTAATCATTCAGTAAAATTTTTATGGCGTTTCTACACTATAACAGATACTGGGCTAAGTAATAAAGATATAGTAATGAGGAGAAACAAATGGTCCAAAGAGTTTACAGTTCAGTGGAGAAGATTCCATTAATAAAATCCAAAATAAATTTGCAGTACATGCTCTGAAGAGAACATGTCTCATTTACTGTGTTATGACTGGGTGCGATAGGGAAGTTTAATCTACCCAGGGAGATTAGTTGGGAAAATGCAAAGTATAAAGAGAGCTAGACAATTAGTGTAAGGGAACTAGGCAAATAGGGGAGGGAAGATATTTCCAGAGACACAAGAACAAGTTCATTGGCTCTGTAATAAGAAACAGCATGGCATGCACAGCAGACTGAAAGAGGGCAGTGTGGCTGGCACGAGGAGGGTAGAGTCCTACTAGATATATGTGGAGCAAGAGAAGGTTTTATACGTCACTAGACCCACCTCATCATTTTTTGTCTTGGATTCTGCATCCTCAGACTGCTGCTGCCTTCTGATCCCTGTTGACTACCTTTTCAGTGTCTTTTAGTTTATTTGCATTCTCCTATGTGGGTTGCCTCCACATATCTCAGTTCGAACCATCGAGAGAGATTATCTGACTGAATCAGCAGGCCAACATTCCTGACGGTGTAGTTCTGACAGACAGGTTTTTCAAAGCAATGAGTCATGGCTATTCTAGTTAGATAACTACTTTTATATTATATATCCATCCATCCTTGTTCAATCCACTCTGGCTAGGATCATGAAGTTATTGACAATAAATATGATACAAAGCAGCTTACAAGATGATACTTTCCATGTCCTGTCCCATCCATAATGAATGGGAAATCAACTTATGGCTATTAATGACTGGTTTAATTAACATATACCATGTGACTCAGCAATTTGATATCAATTAATAAGTTTTTCTGCACACATGTCTTAAATACATACAGACCAACCCAGGCATTCATTAGCAGTGTTAAAATATTGCTGTGTACTATCCTCTGTGTTAAGTATGAAGAATGCAAAGATGCATCAAGAATTCCTATCATCCGTGAGTTTGCAGGTTACTAAGAATCAAGTAAGCCAACAATTATGATATAGTTTGGTAAACAAAATAAGGAGGGATTGCCAGGAAGAAGAAAAATTATGTGTAGGAGCACAGAGGTGTGGTAGAGCATGGCACACTGAGGAATTGAGAAGAGTGTGCTCTGGAAGGTCAAAATTTAAAAGCTAGACAGCACGCAACTGTGGATAAATTTGGGGTTTTATGTTACTATTGATAATAATGGTTACTATTTGTGAAATACCTACAGTTCACCATAGTATTTATGACTTGCGTACATACACGCTACTGTGATTTCCATGACAGATTGGATACACATTATTTTAGAAATATTTGAAGCTATAATGGCAGGAATCAAAAGTGCATTAATAGTTGTGTTACATGTTATTTTCTCCAGGTTGCCATAAAGAAACACTAACTAGAAAATACTTTAGCTCTGAATTTTTTAAATATTTCACATTCTCACTTTGTACTCTTACTACTCTTCGTATGTTTAAAAATTTCATAGTAAAAAGTTTTAATGTAAAAGAGCCCTCATGACATAAATATTCTTGATATCTCTCATAAGACTGATTTGACCATTTCAACAATAATTACTTAACTCTCCCTTTAATCTTATATCATTTCTTATCTAAAATATGAATATCAGATATTTTCAAAAATAGAATATAATTTTGCTGACAATTTATAGCATTAAAAAATTAGACTTTATGCCTATATGGTTCAAAACAAACCCTCAAAGTCAGAACACCAAATAATCCAAAGTGGAAGAGTATGACATACCTAGTTCAAAAATTGTAAAAATGCAGAATTATTCAAAAGAAAGAAGTTAACCTTCTAGCTTTCTTTCTAATAGTCTAGTCTCTCCCAGCATTATCCTTTGAATATATATTTTTTTCAAAAACAGCATAGGGAAAAATATCAGACTTCAGAGTGTGCCAAACCTGAGAAAATGAGGAAACACAGCCAAAGATGTGTTTACACATGGGGACATTCATAAGTAGGACAAAAATGAAGCAACCTTGCCAATATCATTTTTTCATTGTGAGAGTTACCATAATTTGGAAAGTATGTATTTGAAGATGGAGTAGGCACAGAGGACTCCAGCTGCAAGTCAGTATGTTTGTAAGTTAAATTTTAAACATTTCAGTCAACAAAATGGATTGAGTTGCTTTTACATGGAAGTTTTGTAAGAAACACATAAATAGAATACCACCTCATCTCTATCCATATCCTGGTGAAGTCTATTGTTTTTTAGAGAAAGTAGGTAATGGAGTACATGCCCCAGTGTGGTACTGCTGAAGAGGTACAAATAATACTGTTTTGACTTAGTTCACAATTATCTATGTAATGTTATAAAGTACCATTTACATAGATTATTGGAACGGCATCACCTTTTCCCCAGTCAAAATGGCCTCTACATTGTAACCATAGCAATAATTTCTAAAGTGCAAATGTAGTCATCCCACCTCTTTGTTTAAAATCTTGCTGTAGCTCTCCATTGTTCTCAGGCCAAAGTCCAGCCTCCACCAGGATTTAGGGAATGGAGCCTCCTCTCCTGGCTTTCCACCCACTCCTTATTATTCTAATTTTACTGGTGCCTTTCTCCACAAGTGTGCTTCGGACTGCCTGGACCCATTACCCACAGCACCTCGGTTACATGTGTGCAGTTTCTGCTGCTTGGGACCCTGTTTTTTCCCACTTCCCTGCCTTTGCCCAGTGTTTAAGATTCTTAACCAGACTGAATTCCCGGAGGACAGAGACAGCCCTTGCTGTTCACCATGGACTAATGGTTGTCAATCCGTAGATAGCTGTTCCATGAAAATTAATAATGAAAGTAACTGTTCCATGAAAATATTTTTTTCATTAAAAACAAAAAATTGGTAAGTTTGAAAAATAAAAAGTCCGTTAAATGAAGGGAACTGAGAAAAATCAATAAGTTTGGTAGAAAAATGTTGGGTTTAATTGTACACTGTTAAAAAACAGAAAGAAATCTTACCATTATCACTACTAACAAGAGACGTAGTTGATGCCCTAAACAGATTTTGTAGTTAGAGTGATTTTAGATAATTTCTAAAACCAAGAAAGCATAGTGGTGACTGCTAGTTCGGTGAAAGATAATACATTGTACTTGCTGGTGATATCATTTAGTGTCTTGATAATTTTATCTGTTGACAGTTAAATAATTCATTTTACCATTTTCAATTTTATATTACCAAATTATTTTCATAAAGATTAATTCTTTTCCCTGTTGATTTTATGAAAACATTTTATTTATTTATCAGTATTTCATCCATGATGTATTTTACTGACTATAGTACCTACCTTTGACAGTTTTGAATATTGTATTCATTAATTAGGTAAAAGGCTAAACTGAAACTTTCTGCCAGATATTTGAAGGCTTGTTTATTTTGCAAGGGTATTCGATACTGTACTCATAACTTTTGAAATTTATCAACCTTGTAAAAGCATTTTATAAAACCATATTATACCTTCAACATGTTTAACACCTCAAGTTTTTCAGACAGGAATTTACTCTGTAGTTCAGGCTGGCCTTGAATTCACTGTAGTGCAATCTGGCCTTGATTTTAGATCTTCCAAAACATCCTGAGTGCTGGGGTTAAAGGTGTGGACCATTACACCCAGCTCATAAATTAAGAAATGCTAGAAATGCATTTCAATGGGATGAATGGCAAGTATATTCATCCTGAATATTACTTATTGCTAGAAAAGTACAGATCAATATTAGAGCTACTCCTAACTTTTTTAT
>NW_004955431.1:10496804-10501629 GCF_000276665.1 Chinchilla lanigera | reverse complement strand
GGTGTGGGCGAGCACAGACTCGAGCCCAGGTCTAAATTTCTAATCTAGCAGTGTTGTTCAGTGTTTTATACTCCTTGCACCTTTATGCTAACAATCACCTAGGGATCTGTCATCAGAATTATTTTTAATCATCTCTCAACTGGCAGCCCAATTAGACCCGACTTCTTGTCTGTGAAAGTAAAGAATTGGGAAGCTGTATGATGGGTAAAAGGATATTTCTTTTAGTCCAGACACTGGGACAGACACTTCTAACACCTCCATCAGTGTTTTGCAGCATCCCTTGTTTGAGATTCCTGCATCTTCAGCAGATGTTTTACCCCATCAGTACACTACTATCTTGCACTTCTCCATTCTTTTGTGGGAAAATAGCATCACTAACCCATGTGAGGGCAAGACAAGGGAGTTCCACAGTCATGCCCTACACCCTGCCCATGTGTCACACAAGCAGCAGTGGCTCAGCAATAGTCTTCTGGGGTCATTTTGGAATCCAGGCTGTTTCAGTTTGTGTTCAGTGTTACTGCAGGCTTTGGCATCCTCTGTATTCACCTGGCAGATATGAAGAGTGTGGATGGTCACATGGGAATGTAAACCTGAAGCCTTTGAAGTAGTCTAGCTTAAATATATTTCCTATAGTCCTAAGTTACTGATAATTTATACGGAATTCTCCATGTAATGAGAAACTTTAACTTTATATAGTATTGCAAGCCCTTTAATTAAACTGTTGAAGCTGCAAATGTCAATTAAATGAGAATACCTCACAAGCACCAAAAGGGCATATCCAGCCTTCTGCAGCATTTTTATCAATTCTTAACAGAAAACAGATCTTGATACAACAATTTAGATTTTTCCTATTCAAATAGAAAGTATTCATAATAATTGTTCTAATATATGTGTTAAGATAATTTTCAATCAGTAAAGCCACCACTAAACAGGTACTTCTTAGGTGGCACAATATTAGCTGCCTTAAAAGGCACAAAAGATGAAGCTATTTGACAGCCATATACATGTTTTTGACAAGATTATACACGTCTGATACACTTGAGTGCATGACAGCCTTATTTTCTTCGACATGATTACCAGATAATATGTGCTAAGCACACATTTAGGTAGGAGGTTTACAAAGGTGTTCCGCTGTGTTTGTTTTATATTGTTCCCTGTGTGCTTCAGCTAACAGGTGAGTATGGCAGACCTCAGGGCATATGACTAGCATGAATGCTTTCTCACTTTACATCTTTTCAATATCAGGCAGCTAATTCTTAAAAGTTCAGTGATGTCTTAGGAAAATCACAAAGTTCCATGAAGAACTTTAGGATCAAGATGCTTTAATATTCTTATTTATGGACCCGCATGCTATAATAAAATTATGTTTATTCAATTTTCAGAAAATGAGGCTGGATGGGTAGTATTTGTTGATTAGATTTCATAGTGTATTAAATAATTTGGAGAAACTGGCAGGCACAAACCAGATGATATGGGAAAGTTGACTTAACAAAGAAAACAAAACCACAAACCTCAAGTATAGATGAAAGTACTTAAATAATTTAGGAAAATATCTCAGACTGTAATGAAAAACAAACTTAAGGAGTTATGATAGAGGGTCCTAAAACTTACAGAACATTTTGTAACCAGTAAAGGTATAAATAAAACAGACAATTTTATAGTATCAGTTCATATTTCAGACCTGGGCTTGATGCCCAGATTTTTATAGGAACATGCCATAAACTCATCATTTAATCAACTATAAATGATATCCCTTTACATTTCTGAAATGTATACAAGTTGATTTAACTCCTCATCACCTGCCTGAAGTAGTATCCCATCTGGTCACTATGCCTTGAATCTCGCAACCTTGGGCTTTATTATCCTCCGCGTGCTTGCGCAGCGGTGTTTCCCTAACCTCGTTGTGTTACCTTGCCATTTAACTTCAGGATCAATCTGGGTCCAGTTGGGAGAAAGAAATCACACAATAATTCAAACAGAAACATGTGATGTAAATAATTGTAATACAAATTATGACAGGAGCCTGGGATTATAAGGGAATGGCTACTAAGAAATAAAGATAACCCCAAAGAATACAGAAACAGCATACACAAGAAACAGACATGCCTTAGGACTATCACAGAACGCAAGGACAGCATCCTCTCCAGCTTGCGGGGGAGCCTGATGGGGCTGTGTACTGTAGAACTTTCCAGAAATTTGCTCTCTATGGAGTTGGTGAAGCTATACACAAGAGGTGTCTCAGTAGAGGCACGTCACTACGGAGCTGCCCCTGGGTGAGGGCAGTACTGAGAATACCGCTCATTGGTGTATGCTTTGAGCCCTTATATCAGGCCATGCAGGATCTGGGCACTAGGGGCCAGGACATACTGGGCAAGCACACCAGAAGGGAAGACGATCTCTTCCTCCTGCATGGTCTCTTCAGAACCCTTTCCTGACAGAGTTCATCATCATGCCAGCTAGCAGACAAAAAAGATTTAAAGGTCACAGATTCATTTTCACAGAACAAGTAATCCAAGGTTAAGGTGAACCTGAAACATCATGAATTTATAATTGGCACAGTTTTTTTTAAACATGGAACACTTAAGTGGTCAAACTAGCTTGTGTACTTTGAGCTATCTGTCTAATCAAATATTCATTATGTCATAGTTCCCAAAGACAAAAGTGAGCAAAAATATGACTGCATGTACATGTGAGATATATCTGTGCACACAGATATCTAGATATCTTCCTGACATACCAGTGTTGGTATAAAGCTGCCAACACAGCATCTATGGTAAAATCTGTTCTTTACTTGTTTTACTGTTTGGGTTTTCAGATGGCCTAAATAGTTTTCTAGTGTAGTAGTTATAATTGAAGATAATTTTCAACTGTTTTTCTTAAAGTATTTCATACTTTGCACACACAAAAGAAATTATCAGTCTTATTTTAGTATTTTTCCTTTTTTTAGAAAATTATACTGGTTTGTGAAATTCAAATCTGGAAAACATTATAGCCAACTAAGAATTTATAAATTGTGGCAAATCACAAGAACTCTTTTGTGAAATGTATAGAAAGATTTGCTTTTGAAAACCAAAAAAAAAAAAAAAAAAATTGTCACATGATACTCAGCACGAGCATATTCACTTGTGAACAGATCTTAGTATTTAGGGCTGTATACTTTACATTCATTGTGTCAGCCTAAACTAACTGGTAATATATATTGTTTTCACTGTTCTTCAGAAGCCAGAAATCAAGTGGAGTTAATTTTTCTAAGATCTTATACTTAGCAAATAGCAGAGCCAAGATTTAATAGGAGTCTAACTGACTCCTAAATGTTTCAGTATTTAAGTAGATGACTGTCTCTGAAAACATCCCAGTTTGTAGTGAAAGACAAAAACTGAACTGAGGTATAGAAAGTGGGATTTTCAAAAAATAAAAGGACCAAAAGATTATATACTTTACATTTAATCTTTATTTCCTTTATTTAATTTCCTAAAGAGAGAAAATATAAAAAGAAACTTCATAACATGTTCAAAGTTTTAAAAATTAAATGTGGGCTGGGGATATAGCTCAGCAACACAGTGCCTGCCTGGCAAGCGCGAGGTACTGAGTTCGATTCCTGGTACAAAAAAAATCAAACGTACATAAAACTCAATAACTAGCTTCTCTTCCACCATACAAATGTCAGTGCAGTAGAATATACCAGTGCAAGTGGAAAAACATTTCTGTATTGTTAATATGTACTGGTCTATCCAGAATGAATATGTTTGTTACAGACTTCACAACTGTGGCTTAATCAAATCAGGATTGATCTGTATCTTGTAACAAAAAGTCCCTATGTGAACGGTTGCTTTGGTTTTAGTCGCCACATCTCCACTGAAACAAGACGGTGAAACAAGTGTGCCAGCTGTGTATAACTCACTTCGTCAGCTTTTCTAAAACATCCTGCCTTCAGCTGTGTTCTCATTAGCCACTCGTGAACCAAATTTGTGTTCCTAAAATTGCAAGGGAATTTCAGAAAATAGGGAACAACATTGTCATGTTTGGCTTATAATGTAAGTCAGCCAAACTCTGACCCTAATTGAAATTCAGCCACCCTTGTGTAAATAGTGTTTTATTGGAACACAGTCATGCGTAGTTATTTAAGCACTGTCTGTGGCTGTTTTCATGCCAAAGTGGCAAAGCTGAATAGTTCCAGTAGCTTAAAAATATTTACTATCTGGCCATTTACAGAAAAGTTTGCTGACACTTGGCTTAGAGGAGTCATGATCCATTGCCTAGCATGATGATTTGGATAGCTGAGGGATGACTGGGATTCCATTAAGCAAGGAAGAATGGGAAAAGGGAAACTATTGGAAGGAAACAATGGTATATAATGTGATCAAAAATATGGTTTGTGTTTAAATTTTTAAAAATCATTATAGTAAATGACGCCTTACCATTGATCCCTTTCACTTGAAACACACGTATCCCATTGTTCCTGCCCCTCTCTGAAGCAGTTCTGGAAGTCCTCTTTCATAAGTGTCTTTAGCTATGCTGTGATGGCCTGGCTATCTTGATGTTTATCACTCATGGTCGTTTTGAC
This sequence comes from Chinchilla lanigera, assembly GCF_000276665.1. NCBI lineage: Eukaryota > Metazoa > Chordata > Mammalia > Rodentia > Chinchillidae > Chinchilla > Chinchilla lanigera. The sequence goes on along the minus strand of NW_004955431.1, from coordinate 10,497,065 downwards.
TTGGAGGCAGAGCGGGAAATCACAGAGTGCCAGATCAGTGAATAAGGTGGATGAGGACACACCATGAGTTTTTTATGAGCCTGCTTTTCCTCTGGATGACACCTGGCCACAGCGTGCACCATATTTTTTATCATGACTTGTGAAGACCCTCATGAAAGCGGACAGCTGCTTCAGACAGTATCAACAGCGAGGGAGGGGCTGGGGATTTAGCTCAGCGGCAAAGCGCCTGCCTGGCAAGTGTAAGGTCGTGAGTTCGGTTCC
>NW_004955431.1:10426265-10496704 GCF_000276665.1 Chinchilla lanigera | reverse complement strand
TGAGGGGGCTTGATGGCAGTATGTCTTTTACTGTAATAAATTTTTTAAAATTTAAACATTCACTGCATTTTTTTCAGTCAACCCGTATGTGTCACAGGTGATCATCAAGTCCAGTTACTTAAGCGCAGACTTGAACACAATAACATATTTTCTGTTTTCAGTCACAGGGTTACCTCAAACACAGTTTTTTCACTCTATCATTTCCTCATAAGCCAACTAAGTTCACGTAAATTCACTTACATTTTGCAAATATGTAGCATCAAATTGTTGACAATGTTAAGAGAGCTCATAAACAAGGAAATCCTCAGAATACTGATTTCAACGCAGGACTGTTGGAGATACCGCCAGAGACTTAAGTGCATATTTTATTAATTGTCACTTCCCTGTCAACTTTATTTTAGGTTCTTGCATACACTGAGGGGCTTCATGGAAAATGGATGTTCAGTGAGATACGAGCTGTATTTTCAAGACGTTATCTTCTACAAAACACTGCTCTGGAAGTATTTATGGCAAACCGAAGTAAGTTCCCTTACATAACATGAATGAAAAGTGTGCTTGTGTTGGGATATTATTCACTTACATATTGTAATACTCTCTTCTTTTTTGGCACGGTATTTCTCTTTGGTATGCTATCCCTGAAACAAAATTAAGTGATTTTTTAAGTTGATCGTTAGCTCTCCTGTGGGTTTCTAAATTGTGTTCTTTTCTTCTTACCACAGCCTCGGTTATGTTTAATTTCCCTGATCAAGCAACAGTAAAAAAAGTTGTTTATAGCTTGCCTCGGGTCGGAGTAGGGACCAGCTATGGGTTGCCACAAGCCAGGTAATTATATCATATTGCACATTATCTGCAGTTTGTTCGTGTGTTTCCATCTCAATATGACAGAAATGTAAATGTGGTTGCATCATTATAATTACTTCAAGGATCAAGCAATTTTCTTTCTCTGTGGGTTATTTGTAGGGATAGAGGTTATAAAAATAGCTGTTTTGAGAATAACAAAATGATTAAGGGAGAATTTTAACATATGTAAATGAATAAGTAAAAAAGTTGTTTTCATATCATAGATATAATCATAGATGAAGACGTTTTTCCTATTAAAAATGTACAGGAAACAAGCCAAAAACCTCAAGGTGTACATGATTAATTGCTGTGTGCTAGCATATACATTATGCTTTTGGGGGTTTTTTTTTTTTTTTCTTTGTAGTACTGGGGATTAAACCCTGGCCTTGTATGTACTAGGCAATCACTCTACCTCTAAGCTACATCCCTAGCCCTTTTTAAATGTTTTTAAATTTTGAGACAAGTTACCCAGGCTGGCCTCAAATTTGGCAATCCTTTGGCCTCAGCCTCATGAGTAGCTTGAACTGCAGGCATGCGTCACTGCTCCCAGGTCTGTTATGTTTGTATGAAATCTCTAAGTGATTCTCTATTAAAGTAGTAAAACTCTTAGACTTTACTGAGATTAATAGTCATTAATTATGATGTAGTTTTAAACAGTACCTAAATCTTTCATTTTAGTGTTTTAGAAGAATCATCTTAAAACCTCATTTTATTAATGGTACTAATGTAAGTGCTAGTATTTATGTGTTACTCACATAAATTAATCTGGTTTTGGTTCCAAGTAATTGAATACTTGACTGAAATAGGGGTTTTTAGGTGTGTGTGTGTGTTTAATATGAAAGATATCAAGTTAAGATAGTGGCAGTGTGGTCCAGAGATTCAATGAAATAAGAACTCTTAAATCAGGTTCATGTTCACAAAATCTCCACTAGTATTTCAGACACCACATCTTCACACAACTACGTGAAAGTATGAAAAAGACACAGAGGATTTCTCTTTGAACTTCTCTGTTTTAAGAAGGTATATTTCCCTTAGCAGCCTCTGACAATCTTATAAGCCCATGTGGCTGGCATGGGGTCAATTTCCCAACTCTTAAACAATGAGGAGTAAGTTTGTTCACTTATGTGAGTCATGCTTTAGAATTTATGGAAAATACACCTCTGACTTCTTGTCACATCTTAACTTCAAAAAAAGAGGGTTTCTGTTGAGGAGAAAAAAAGAAGTAGACAAGCAGCAATAGTTACAGTACAGACTGGATCCCTGAGAGTTATTCCTGGGTGCTACCTAGGTGGAAAGAAAAACTAATCTTCGTCTATCTTCTCTTAAATAGGTTACAGACATTTTAAAGACAGGGAATGTGTTTTACTTGTCTTTTAATCTACAGCACCTAGCACAGTGCCTAATTGCAGAAGTGTTTTCTAAGTGCTATTCAACTGGAGTTTCCTTGTATTACATCTTATCTATTCCCTTAAAGCTTAAAGTGCAGGAACAATTCACTGACATGTATGCACATGCTCAGGATATTTGCTAGTAGAATGATAAGATTAAAGTAAGACATTAGTAGATGATGAAGTAGTTATATAAAATACGGGTCAACGAAAAAACCCATTTAATCTATCAAAGAAAATGAGGTTAGTTTTGCAAGACTTGTTCTTATTGAATCGAAGCTGACTCAGAGTACTCGCTATTTCCTTTCCCAAGTGCTTACAAACTATTTGTTTAATCATCAATTCAAGAATTTTTCCAGGAATGAACATTAAGAACTCACTTTATAGATCTAACTTTTTCCTTTTTAGAAGTAATCTCCTGCCTCCTCACATCTTACTCAATGGCTGTCATTCCTCACGATCGCTAAGAGGGTTTCTAGCTAGCATGTGTAATTTCTTGCAGTGGTCTTGGGCTTGTCTAAACCTGAATTCATTTAAAGCAACCGGTAGCTCTTTTACTATCTTCCTTGCATATGATGAGTCTCAATTCTCTTTTAACCACATTTAATCTCCTTTTGACTTTTGGAAGATTGACATTCTGGGTAGAAAAACTGGAAGCAAAATAACTGATCAGTAGTTTTTCTTTCTTTGTTATTTCATAAAGCCATCTTTATCTGTGTTTACTTCCTGAGACATGTAGTTTTAGAAATAGCAGAATAGGTTGGGGGAGGGCATTGAATGTAGGCTCAGACCTGCCACCTGCAAACTGAGTGACAATAGGAGAGCTTAGTATTTAGTGGGAACTCAATAAATGTTTGTTAAAAGAGGGAATAACACTAGGCAAGAGAAATGACACTCTTTTCTACAATAAAATAGAGACAGTATCTTTGCAGGGACATTTGAGAGTCTTACGAGAGAATAAAGTAAAGGTACTTTACAAATGATAAACATACATGCATATATACACATACACAGGATATAAATAGGTAAGTAAATAGATATGCATACATCTGTAAGCACGCACATATGTATGCATATAGACTTACTACAGTTAGAGAACTGTGGAAGGGAGGGGATGATGCCTGTTTCCTACAGGTACAAACTCTCTATTATCTTAGTGGAACTGCAGCAAAAGTCTAGAGATCTATTCTTTGCTTTCTATTCTTGACATTGGATTTTGTCAATTAAGCAGAACAACTCTAAGCCAAAGTCCTAAGATACTAATTTTAGACAACAAAACATTATCAAATTCAAATTCGGGTATACTACCAGAATAAATGGACTCCAAAATCATTTTAGTCAATTCTTGGGCAAGCCCACCAAGGACATCAATCCTATCACAAATCAGATCCTTGCTTAATAAACAGTGGTTTAGAACAGTGAACTCTTTCCTGTAAGCTAGTATAGGCTAAAAAATTCCCCTTTAATTCATTAATATCCGTACCGTTTCTTAAATTCAATACTGCCCACGGTCCAGGAACTATACTTTGTGTTTCAGTTTGTAAGTAATATTTAATTTAATTCCTACAAAAACTACAATTCTAACACAGGGGGATTCTTACCTCATTTCATAAATAGGAAAATTTAGATTTAGATGAGTTATTCATCTATTCTGCATTCTTAATTCCTACTCCATGTCCTTTATCGAGGTAACTAACATTGATCCTAAACACAATACTTTTTCTCAATGACAAAAAGTAGTACTAGCAAACACATGTCCATATTCTAGACTTCATACTGATTACTACTCTTTGGTTAATTGAGTCAATCAGTCAGTTTATTTAGTACTTTACTAGGATCATTTACAAAGGCTATACCCTTTATTTATAAAGCTGATATCTTAAAATTTATTACGATACACAATACTCTTTAGCTGCTTCAGTATTACATAGCAGTCATTCTCTTCAGTGACATCTTTGTGAAATTGGTGTTGGGTGGTTAAAAGGTTAGAAAATAAGAGTTCCATGAAAAAAGTAGGATGAAGCAGGGCAGATGGAGGGAGTAGTGTCAGGTTTGATTCCAAGATTTGAGAAATTGCACTGCCCAGCAAGTGCAAATATCCATTAGTAACTATGATTAAGAGTGAAATGCAGGTATTATTTTTCTTACAGTTTATGAGTATTTTCAAACAATAACTGCATTGTTAAGATGTTGTATCTATTTTGTGTTGCTACACAGAATACCTGACACTAGGGACTCTATAAAGAAATGAGGTGCATTCAGTTCATGGCTGTAGGGACTCAAAGTCCTAGATCAGGTGACTTCATCTGTTCAGGCTCCGCCAGGGGCCACGTGGCTACATCACAATATGGCAGAGAAGCAGAAAAGGAAGTGGTGAGAATGAGCCAAGCATGAGAAATTGCTTCACATTATTGTAACAACTTGTTCTCTTGGGAACTAGCACACTGTGTGTAGTGGGAAGCATTAGTCCCTTCCCACAGCAGTCCTCCCACAACCTAATATGTTCCATGAGGTGTCGCTCCTTAAAGGTCTACCATTTCAACATTACCGTACAGCAAACCAGGCAACACACAGATCTTTAGCGGACAGTCAAATCGCTTCTAAACCGTAGCAGACATCAACTGGTTACTGAGTTGCTTGGACTAACTACTTACTAAAAAGAACCATCAAGTGTTTCTGCTAGCCAAAGAGCACCTTAAAAAAACTACTAAGATGTAGTACTACAGGTGCCATTAATTTTTAAAGTTTGGGACCATTGATAGATCATTTTAAAATCTCAGTAGCTCAGTCATACTTTTCAGACGATACCACCTTTCGTGGTTTTTTTTGTTTGTTTTTTTTTGTTTGTTTGGTTTTTGGTTTTTGGTTTTTCTTCGGTACTGGGAACCAAACTCACGACCTTGCGCTTGCCAGGCAGGCGCTTTGCTGCTGAGCTAAATCCCCAGCCCCCCACCTTTTGTTTTTAAATGAACACTTTAAACTTGGAAAATATAATTTGTAGTTTCATGATTTATTCCTTAAGGCAATTCAATCTCCCTCCTTCTGGACCTGTATGTTTTTTCAAAGCTCTGAGTTGTTTATGACACCATTATGACATAGGAAAATTATAATTCCCAACCTGCTAGGTGTTAGATATACCAAGTTCATGTCTTCTGAAACCAAAGATGATTTCCAAAGGGCAAAGGAGATTAAGAGTAGGAAAGGTCCCGAGTCAGTTGTCAACAAGGCCTTTGCCAGGGGTAATTATATAGCAGAGTTATAATGTGGGTACAACATGGGTCAAACTATAATCAACAAATAAGATTTTGAGTATTGTTGCTTAGCTAATACTGATCCAGTAGAGAAGCTGGGTAGCAAGGATATATGATTGGCATCCTTAACCTGGGCTTATGTATGACTTCAGAACAGGAGCATTTTGGGAAAGGATGGGTCCAGGTGTTCTGGTCACCCACCCAGGTGACTGATGCATATTTGGACGTAATGGACTGGGTGATATAATTATAGTATAGTCCTAACTGCTTATCCCTTAGGGACATATGCAAGTCTGGCCATTGCACGTTGATCTCGGGGTCTTGCCGTCTTCAGATGTTCTTCCAGCCACGTTCTGTCTCTTTATTTTTCTGTTGACTTCCTTGAGATCCCAGTCCCCCTCTGACTGCATATTAATTTCTATCTAGCTTAGCTGCCTATAATAATTAGAGGGGTCTATACTGTGTGGGTATAGGCTGTGCATGTATCACCTGCAGGCATGGAATAGGTGTAAAAAGTTCAATCTAAGACTGAAGTCAAATGTCTGCAAGCAGGTGCCTCAATAAATAGCTTATTAGCATGGGGTAGACTTTCTAAATGGTTTAAATGAGAAACCCATATTATAAGTGAAGAGCAAATAAAAAATAATACACAGAGGGTAGATCTTTTTCGAAAGCAAAGGGGATCAAGAGATGGGGAAAGCAAAGGGGATCAAGAGATGGGGAAAGCAAAGGGGAATTAATATGTGTTATGTACATATAGCAGCTGTATAGAAGGAATGTGAACATCGTGTGCTATAAACACATACTAACAAAAAAAGCAGGAACCCCCAAAAACCCCACCCTGATTTTGAGTATGATTTTTATATTTTTTGTTCTTGTTTACTTGTAAATACACATCTCCAGATACATTTTTACAAATAGAATTGCTTTCAGATTGTCTTATCCTGAGTAATTATTCTTTTCTGTAACAGAATTCTCAAACATTGCTAATTTCAACAATTAAAATGTTTTTACATGTAGCTTTTTATATAGCTATATATATATTGCTTTATATATAATTGCTTTTACATATAATTATATATATAATTGCTATATAATTGCTTTTATATATATATAAAAGTGTAATTCATCCAAGTACAAACAATAAATTATTTTTAATTGAATGATATCAAACACATTATAGTACAATATAATATAACATCATATATGGTGCATGTTCTATTAACATGTTAATATTGGATTTTTAAAAGTTGTGAGTTAAAAGAGACTATGACTGTTACGGCATGTTTAATTGCTAGGAGGATATCATTGGCCACTCCTCGACAGCTTTATAAATCTTCAAACATGACTCAGCGCTGGCAAAGAAGGGAAATTTCAAACTTCGAATATTTGATGTTTCTCAATACTATAGCAGGTAAGACATCTTATTCTTTTCGCTTATAATGTTTATATTCATCAGAATTATTAGTAATGATTTGATATGATGCTTTTTTGTCTTTGAAATTCAAATGCAGCATTAGAACAAATATTGAAGTACTCATATTAAACTTTATCAGAAACTGTACAAGCTAATACCAAGGTTTTAGATGTATTTACTGTTGAAGAGGCTTTTCTTTGCTCTCCTTCTGCCATATCCTTCGCTGACAGCTTTGTCTGAAGGTTTATTAGAATCAACAAACCATTGCCAGAGAGTGTCTGGAAATAATAGTGGGAAAATGTAATTTCACTACTTTGTCACTCTCAGCAATAGCAGCAAGACAGAAGAATAACAACAGGATTCTGCCTAGTACAGATGTCACCTGGACTATGGCATGATTGGGTTGCAGCATCTTTTTTTTAAATTTTCAAATAAAAATAAAAATCAGATTGCATTTTCTAAATGATGAATAACTGCCTTCAGCCTCAGTGGTTACTATGTTTGTAAATTAAAAGGAGGTAGAGGCTTTGTTTTTCTGCTACATGAGTAGTTGTCAGTGGTTAAAATTTTGCCTGTAAGATTAAAATACCTCATTCTTTTTTCTTCAGTTGAGCTGCAAAAGCCTTTATTCATATTGAATTACAGTATTTGCTTCTATAAATCAGGCTATACAAAAACCTTTTACAATCAGATGCACTTAGCCATATAGACGATGTGTTTGTATATGATTTTTGTTTTGTTATGAGTGAATGCTTACAACCATGGACTTAGACTAATATTCTGCTCTGAATTGCTTTAAAAGATAATTACATGATAGTTTTATATTTTAATCTACCATATGTATGAATGTGGGCATGATAGTCACATATGAAATGTGGATGATAGAGAGAGAGAGATTAAACAGGCAGGGGAACATGACTCATCAACAAAAAGGGATAATGTTATTTGAAGTGTGACAATGTTTTCAGATTTTAATTTTAATATTTTCATATATACACATATTCATGCATGCATTCATGTATTCATATATACTTTTATATCTTGAAAAAAATCTCAAAGTTAACAGAGATGTGTTTATACTATTTTAACTAGCACATTATTTATATACATATGTATGGGTAGAATGAACTTTAATATCTGAAATTTAAGGAACTTAGTTTCTTTTGCAGTAATCCCTTAGTATCTGAGAGGGATTAGTTCCAGGATCTCCATCTCTCCAGGATTTGTCCAATATATACTCATTCTCCCATATACTTTAAATCATCTCTAGTTTTTTATAATGCCTAATACAATGTCAATGCTATGTAACATAGCTCTTATACTGTATTGTTCAGTACAGACACAGTTTTATATATATATATATATATATCCATGGTTTGTTGGACCTTTGGATGCAGAACCTGCAGATAAGGAGAGCTAACTCAAGTAAACAGCATTAACATCAGAAAAAATGTAAGCTTCAGCGTCAAAGAGAAGAGAGAGAGTCCAAGATTGGCCATCTTTGTGTCCTAAACCATAGTCTGAGTTTTCAACTTCTGCCTCTATTTTGGATGTTTAATCTTTCTTTCTTTCATAATTTTTTTTTATTTAAAAGAGAGTAGTAAAAGAAAAAAAAAAAAGAACAATAGCAGCATACGAACATAACAAATATAAACAAAACAAAGCAAGAACAGTAAAAGTGATACAGGGTTTCAAAACAAAATGATAGAAATTAACAGTGGTTGTAGTATTGCATATTGTATTCTTTAACTACATTGCACAGATTACCAGATGTAATCTTTCAGTAGTAATGTTTAATATGTTTACATCTGTTCTAATAACTGATGTTTGGTCTTACACTGTCTTGTTTTATGCTAACATTTTTTTTTCTTTTTTTCTTTTTTTTTTTTTTTCCGGTACTGGGAATCGAACTCATGACCTTGCGTTTGCCAGGCAGGCACTGTGCCGCTGAGCTAAATCCCCAGCCCTATGCTAACATTTTTAATGTTTGTTGTTGCTGTTTTGCTTTTCATATTGTTTTTATTTTGTTTTTGCTCACAGTAATCTTTTTTTTTTTTTGGTACCAGGAATCAAACTTAGGACCTTGCACTTGCCAGACAGGAACTGTGTCACTGAGCTATATCCCAAGCCCCCACATTAATAATTTTTTGCCAGACTCCTTAGTGATTTAGAATGTAGGCATCTTTTATTAGTTCTCCTAGGGGTATACTTAAATTTTTAGAAACCTCATACTGCATCTCTTATTACAAATCAACATTTGTAATCACTGCTATATGATAAAAAAAATGTTGTTCAACTTTATCTTTATTGATTGCTTATCTTTGTAAATATACCAGCCAGATCAACTCCTCATTTTTTGAAACCTATGTTCTTTTTGCTTAGTTAAGATTCCACACTACTAAAAATTTCTTCTTCTGCAGTATATTATTTTCAACCACATGCTTCTTTACCTGATTTCTCAGCACAGTATTCTCTTTACATTTGGCTGCCTTATTTTTTCCATACTCCCTGTGTTAAGTTCATTATTATGTGTTCTTAAAAGATGTATGAAGACTCAGTGACTACCATTAATGGAACTTACACTGTATTTTTTTCCCGCTTTGGCTGTGCTAGCTATTTGGAGCTGTTGGATATAAAACTGGAAGACAGGGTGGCATACCTCACCTCCAGTTCATTCAGTGTAGCAGACATTCTTATTAAATGGCTCTGCTTTGCTAAGATGGGATTCTCTCTACCCTCCTGATGGAAGGTTCTCTGGGTCACTGTTTTAAAGGCCTTCTCCGGTCTCCGTCTCTCCCAGTGCATTTCACTCAGGCTAGCTAGACTTCCTACAGCACGATACAGGGCCACGCTAACCACCACCCGCTTCATGCCCTTGCCCTCTGGGAGTCTCTTTCTCTATCTCCTCTTGGAAAGATTGTTCTGTCTGAATCTGGGTAGAGACAACATTCTGATCCCTTCTAAAAATTGCGCCTGAACAATACAGAGGCCTTTGTACAGCTTTCGGGTTTCCCAGCCAAAGCTTATAACCCGTAGGGGGATATAAATGTGTCTTCTTTTTCAGTCTGTGGGGCCCTGCTTTATTTGTTGACATAAAGAATGTATAGACCTTCAGTAATTCTAAAAGAAGTTATTAGCTACTTCATTTACTATTATTAAAACCAAACTAAAGCAATTAGACAAAAAGAGTAAAATGGAGAATGGGAATAAGAGCACTTGTGGTCTAGATGTATAAAAAAGCTATACACAAATACGAGAGCATTTTAAGACAGCTGATGTTAAGTCCTGAATAACTTCTATAAGTAGTGAGTGCTGCAAGAGCTAGCAGGGGAGAGGAATTTAAAAATGTATTTGGGGAAAAATAAAGAGTGGAGCTTTTCTAATTTCTACCAGTTAGATATGTAGAGTGTATTTCATAAACACAAGTGTTGTACTTTGGCTGGATCAGAGAATAACAGAAAATATTGGAGGTGTGGATAGGACCCTGACAAAAAAGAGCCTTGTGGAAGTCAGTATACTTCCACAGTGGAAGAAATGCAATGTGGAGTTTTAGGAAAATTATAGTGATAATTACATGTGACATGAAATAGTTTAAGATTGGAACTATGAAACAAGTATGACAGAAATGAAGATGGATGTCAATTTACCCATTCTTTTAGTAGTTATTGAATATTTACTGTGTGTCGCAGTCTAGTTTGCACTGACTACAGAAGTAAATGTGTATTCTACCTTTGAAGAGATCATAGTGTAGTCAGAAAAATTGATACATACACCTGCAATCCGAGTTAAAAGTGCTGACTGTTATAACAGGAGCATATTCGAAGCCACTGCTCATAACTGAGAGATCAGGAAAAGCTTCTCATAGGTGACATTTCAATTGGGAATTGAAATATAAGCAAGAACTCACTAGAAAGTAAGCAGAAAGCACTCCAAAAAGTAAAGAAAAAGAAAGAAAATATAGGTTAAAGATTTAGATGAGAGTAGTGGCAACACGGTTGGCCGAAAGAGAGCAGTAAATGACGCTACATATAATGTCATTACTGTGTGTTACACTGTGCATAATGTACAGAAAGCGAGGCACTGCAGTGTGTGCTAGTTCAGTGTTTCTCACTGGGTGGTCCCCTGACTGGCTGCATCCGTACCACATGGGGACTTGGAGATTCAGATTCTTAGACACCTCCTCAGACCTACAGTCAGAAACAGGAACCTGCAACCTGACTTCCAATATCACTAAACGCTTTAGTTCATCTGATGCAATAAGTTTGAGCACCATTGCTCTAGCCATTTAAGATCTAAGTATCAGAACAAAATTTGCATATAAAACATTTAGAATACACAGTAAAATATGTAATTAAGTGCTCTTAAGTTTAGATACATGAGAGAGTGGTGTGAGATAGTCTACTCAAGGAAAGCTTCATAGAACCTGGTGTGGTGGCATGTCCCTGTAATCCCAACACTCAGGAGGCTGAGGCAGGAGAGTTGCTGTAAATTCGAGGCCAGGTTGGGCTGTATAGTGAGTTTGAGGCCAGTCTGAAGAAAAAAGGAAAAAAGGAGAGCTTCATAGAAAAGATGGACTTTAACTCTAAAAGGATTTTATTAGTCATCAATGAACATCCTTGCAAAATGAACCTTTATCAGTAGAATGACAGTGAAAAAAGTTATCAATATAAATTTCCTAAAGTACCTATCTAGACAAATTGCTATTAATTCTTCCCTTACTGTCATCCTCAAGTTCTAATTGGGAGTGCCATCTTATTCTGACTAGCAGTACTGAATATCTGAGTGATGGCTTTATAGAAAAGCTTTACACAAATCAAGATTAAATTCTTCTTAGGGCAGTAGTTAGAATTGCCTATTTCCATGAATTGTGAGAAGTAATATGTATCTATTCATGTCTTCTTACTAACGCAAATAATACAAATACTGATTTATTAAATCTGTTTTTTATTCCTTTGTGAAAATTCATATATCAACATTCAAAAAAATAGTACCTAGTAGTTAATATTTATTGAAGGATATATAATATGCCAACCATATGTGAAAGCTGAGGGCTTTATGTGTATTTTCATATTTAATTCCCATAATAGCCCCAAGAGTTAGGTTCTGTTCTTACCTCTCTTCACAGATGAGGAAATGAAGTACAGAGCAGTTAATGTACCCAGGTCACAGCATTAATGGCTGATGAAGTCAGATTTGGCCTTAGATAGTCTGGCTTCCAAGCACGCTGCCCACACTGCTCCAGGGGACGCCTGGCACCATTCCATTTCATTCCAATCATCAGCCTTTAATTACTAAATGTTTTAAAACCTATATCCTGAATGCTTTCAAACAATCTTATCATTTTCTTTTACATTTTACCCAATGAACCCCTTTAAGCTTATTGACTATGAGGACCTTTAGAGATAGGGATTTTCAAGTGCTGATAAGACCTGAAATTATTATCTGTACTTCAGAACCTGGGACAGTTTTCAGTGAGGTCCTAGATGCAGACTCTGAGCAGAGATTTGCACAAAAACTTTACTAAGGAAGACTGTTGACATCCATATCTGCTAGGAGTGAAGAAAGTAGAACTGGGTAGGGGTTGGTTTCAATGCACTTGGCAGAAAAGGCCTCCGCAGATCCACAGGGTGGCTGGAGCTGAGATAGTAACTATTCCTTCTTCTAGCTTTGAAGGAAGGAGGCCAGGCCTTACTGAGTCATCTCCTCTCTGAGGTCACTGCGGGGAGAATCCTGGGGAACAGAAGTGAGATTTATCTTCTGATGGTAGGGACTTCCAAAGAGGGACTTGGATGAGCCCCAGCCCTCAAAGCTCCCAGCACCCACCCTTTCAGCATTTCTCATACTTTAGCATATTGGGATCAGCCTTGTGAAAACACAGGTCTTTGGGACCCCAGAAGTTCGTACTCAGTAGATGTGGGGTGAGACTCAAGAATTTTCATTTTTTTGTAAGTATTTACTTGATGCTGCTGCCACTGGTCCAGGATCACACTTTGGGAATCACCCCATAGCACCTATGTTCTTCGATGAACATGCCCAAAGATAATTTTACTAATCTTGTACAGCACTGTCTTTGCTACGTATTTAACTACTTAAGATCGTGTCTCCTTACCAAGTTATGTCTGTATCTCATCTTCACAATGAGATTATTAGGTTACGGAAAGGAAAAGCAACTTTGTTCAGTAAATATTTATGAAATTGAACTGATTTAATGTTTATGCTTTGTAAAGGTTTGCATGATTTGTGTCATTTACTCTGTACATTTACTAGAATTACTGAATGAAAGATTCTAGAAACCTCAAGTATTAAAAAGAACAGCTGCAGAATTACAATCTGTTTGAGAAGATAAAGAAATCTTTTCTGGCTTCGTATTGTCAAAAATTTAGATCAATATCACCTAATAAATTTTACATTTTCTGTAAATATTTTGGTCACTGTCTTATGCGCATAGATTTATCTTTCTCCCCCAAATATTATTTTAATGTGAGATACAAAGCAGGAGCTACATCTTGCCCTCCTTTCCTTAGCTTCTCTCATACTTCGCTTATTTTACTTTTCTCCTTTCCAATGTGTCAAAAAAATAAGACTGTATAAAACATATGATAGCACTGTCTTGGTGCTAATGCATTTTTAGACTTTCTTTCTTTCTGTATAAATATATATGGTCTGTGTGTGCACCTTGTATACAAACACACATATATACATAATAGCATATAAATAAACACATTTTCCTCTGCATAGTAAAAGGTTTGTCAAACATTCACAATCATATTTTTTAAAAAGTTTCATGTAAAAGCCTGTAAATGAATTTATAAATCATATTTTGCCTTATTCTTTTAGATAAATTTAAGAAATATTCACCTGGACAGCTAGGAATATGGAAAGATATAATTTGAAGAATTAAATCTCTTGTAAGCCCAGCCATAAACATTCCATCTGACATTTTGGCTATTTTTCAGGTTTTTTCTTTCTCTGAGTTGAATATCATTGGGAACTTGCTACACATACAGATTCTACTGTTTCCATTTCATTAAATATCCTCTGAAGGGTTGGTTTTTAAAACTGCATGAGAATCTGACTTGGAACTATGGCATCATTTATTAACTGGTTTTTAAAATACTTGGAGTTTTTTTCAAAGGACACTAAAGTTTGGAAGATTATATGAAAGAATCTTAATGATACTTGGAATTCAATTAAAAATGTGGTTTCAACCTTTAGTTCCCATAGTTGACCTGATTTCTGTTGACTTTATTCTGAAAGATACAACCTATGCCTCATTTTATACCTTATTAAATAATCCTAGGAAAAAGATGTTACAATTTGGCATTCTTGAATTTATAAAAAAAAATTACCAGAGTGATTGCTAGCTAACATAGCTTTGTGTAAATGATCCCGTTAGGCTTGAGAATTTTTAAAGGTTTTTGAATTGTTCTTCACATGATCAGCTAATGAATTCAGCACAACTTCCCCAACCCCAACCTTTTTCTCCTGTTTAGCATTTTCCACTTTTTTACTCTGTGATGAACAAGCCCTCCCTGGTTAATTATGTATATATTTAGCTACTGCATGTGTTGGGCTTATTATTGTCATCTAATTAGATGTAACTCGAACTACTTGCTTCTAGAAAAATCATTAAAAATTCCTTCCTAATGACCTAGAGATGACAAAATGTCTGTAAAGTGCGAAGAAGCAGACAAGCACAGGAACATCGCTCTTAAAGCGTGTTAATCCAGATGCTGCAATCATCTAATTAAACAATATTTTGCTGTCATTAACACTTTCACCAAGGAATTGCAGTTATAATTTCTTTGTCAGCTGTCTCTAGATCATTTTACCTTCAAAACTAAAGTGCCTTATAAGAACGTTAAATTGGATGGTTTAATTAAAAAGTTTTTTTTAAATGAAGAAATATCCAGTGTTTCTGAGATCTCATTTACTGTGCTTCACTTTCATTGTTTGAGTAGATTGGTGTCATAGGCTTGCAGTAGTTAATGTTCATCTTTGAGGATAAAGCCTTATAAGTATAGTTTTATATATTGTATAGATATATATAGCTATATACATTTAGCATATATATACTGTATTTATTACTATTAGAAACGGGGAGAAGTCCAGCAATTACAGAACAAGTATATTTATTAAATTTCAACAACCCTCAAAAAAGAAAAAAAAAGTTACTAAATAAATACCTAGATGTGCCAGAACCTAACAGATATTACTTTAAAACTATTCCACTTTTTGAATAATTTAATAAACTAATATTTTCTCACAAAGGTGTTTACTAAAATAAAGGAATAATGCTAATTCATCAAAACGTATGAATGCAAAATCCCAGAGTAGTACTTAATCATTCTTTTCCTCTCGTGTGTGCATTTTAAGTTCAAATAAAAATATACACTGACATTCCTGTTGTAAGACTTTGATGGAAATTTTTATTAAAAACAGGTTAAAACTCTATTATATTTGTTGTTTATTACAATTTAAATGATGGCTGTAAAGCTCTAATAATTTAAAATATTTAATTTTCCTTAGCATTTACTTTTAGCAAATATTTCAAATATTATTAAAAGTGACTTTAAAAAAGGCAGGACAGAAAGTCATGAATTATGACTACAGGCATAACATTTGTGTATGTGTGGTTTAAAAATGATACCCTCTTTCCTTTGTATTTTTGTCCAAAAATGATCACATATCTTTTCTTCTATTAGTAACTTATTTTTATTAAAATAAAATATGGTACTTATTGTATATTATTTGCATTATATACAAACATTTAAATACTGAATTATTATAAATTGGTTTTTAAATTTATTTTATTTTGATAGGCATTTCTTATAAGTTATAAAACATAAAAATTTTAAAAACAAAGTAAAATCTAATTTTCATGTATCATTTCATATATATGGTAACAACATTATTCTAGAAAATGACAAATATATTGGCAGGCCTATTTTTTATTAAATTTACAGATTTTTAAGTAGATCAGTTTCCAAGAAAACGGCAGAGCAATAAATTTGCCAGGACCTACTTAAAATCCTAGAAATATCTCTGCCTAACCAATTTTATACTCTAGGGATATATACGTGTATAAATAAATAATAAAAATCAGGTGTCCCAAGTTAGCATATATATGAGCCATCAATAATAAAATTTAAAAATTTACAACTTATATCTTAAAACAGCCACACTACTTTAGCAGTACATTTTTCCTTCACAAAAGAACTCTAACTCTTGGTACACCACATACAGCATAACATAGCGTAGATACGCGAACATTATCTTGTTCGTCATTAGGAAATGACGTTCAGTGATATCTACTCCTCTAGCAATTTGTAAATGTATCTGAGTAAGAATTAAGCATAAGCGTAATGTTTGTAAGAACACATATGAATTTGGATGGACTTCATCTATCTGCAGATGTGCTCCTAGGTTAGCATACATATGCACAGTACTGTTCCAACTCGTACATACCCCTGTGCCTTTACAAAACCCTCACCTCTATGTATATGTATCTTCTTTTTTATTTAGTTTATGTTTGTTCGTCTTTTAAAGTCTGGCTCATTTTGTCATGTGCATATTCATTGCATCAGCAAACATTTCTTGATAGTATACACCAATACACAAAGATTGTTTTTAAAAAGCAAAATAATCCAATCCATAAGTATAGACTAGCAAAGAGGCAGACAAGTAAGGTATGGCGTGTATTACGTATAAGTAGGAATCTGTCTGAGTGCTATGGTTGGGGAACAAGGGACAGCCCTAACCTAATTCTCCCCTCTTGCTGTAAATGCAAGGCGGAAGCAGTATTGTATACAGTACATTTGTTGCTTCATAATATATCGTTTATATATGCATATGCAACACACACCCACATCATCTCGCACATTTAAAACAATATGTAGGCTTGTTGTAAAATGCAAAGTTTCATATAATAAACAGATAAAGCTAACCAACAAAAGGGTTGCTACGTAAATTAGTTTGGTTCAATGCTTATAATCATTCTGATCTACAGAACGTGAGCGGAGGTGACACGCATCACTTAGAAGCCTAGTTCTCTGAAACTTCCCGTACAAGCTTATATGTCTCTTCTGCTGACTGTGGCAGAGATAATGTTACAATCATGGAAGCAGAACCCTGTCATCCAGGGATCCTGAAAGAGTTATTCTTCTTAAATGCAGCAATTGAATTATCTACGATAAGCACAGAACCTACTTCATAAATAATTAATGTGTACACATTTTTATTTCTATTTTTCTCTACTAGGACGGACATATAATGATCTGAACCAGTACCCTGTGTTTCCCTGGGTGTTGACAAACTATGAATCAGAAGAACTGGACCTGACTCTCCCAGGAAACTTTAGGGATCTGTCAAAGGTAACTTGTAAATATATAGAAGTCTGCTTTCTCCATAAGATTGTAGTTTAAGGGATTCTTTTATCAGAGTTTATATGTCCAGTTAAGTGTTTATAAAAGTAAACCTGGTTGTTTCTTCCTAGGTAATCAGTGTCTAAATCTCGTCAATTAGTAGCATCGCAATGTAATAGTTAGTGGAACTATACTCCAAGAAGATAAATCAGGGGCTGGGGATTTAGCTCAGTGGCAAAGCGCCTGCCTGGCAAGCGCAAGGTCGTGAGTTCGGTTCCCGGTACCGGAGAAAAACAAAAAAAAAAAAAAAGAAGATAAATCAGTATTACTATCATAGGCAAAATAAAAAAGTTTGAGAAGGAACAGATGTAGGGAAAGGTTGTTGAGGTACTATAGGCTTTAAAGGTCATGGTAAGAAACCTAAAATTAGCACAAAATGAGATGATGAATCTTTTCTGTGATATAGCACATGATGAGGCATATTATCTTGTCTATAACACACACAAACACACACACACATTAAGTATTTAGTGTTAAGAGGAGCTTCAGGAAGCTTAATACTGAAAAGCAAAAGAGATCAAAGTCAAGGGTCTGTTTAGACACAAGAGAAATGGCAAGAAAAACAATACATAATGAAGATAAGAAATAAAAATCAAATTTTGGCTTAGTTTACCTTTTTGGCCAGAGAGAACGTAAATAGAATGATGAACTATTTGAAATATAGCCAGAAAGGTGATAGCCTCTAAATTGTTACTGTGTGTGTGTGTGTGTGTGTGTGTGTGTGTGTGTGTGTGGTGTGTTTTAGTGTCAAATATATAGTGACTTTAGGGTCTCGGCCTGTTCCTAAAGTGTATGTATTTCAGGCACAGTAAAGTCTCAAAAAAGATCTCTCTTTTCTACCAGACTTGACTGTCTGATTTAGAAATCCTCAGAAGGTTAAAAGTATATGTGTATACATTTGGTTTTGTGGGGAAGATTTAAGGGGCTCATGAACAAGGCTATATAAGTCCTTTGAATCAGGCACCCATCATTGCAGCCAATTTAAAATTAATCCCACAGATGGCTTTTAACTCAGCATGCCTTCTCCAGCCTCTCTTCTTGGCTTTGAAAGCTAGATCTATCCAAGTTGAAATTCTGTATTCCACTATACAAGCTGTGTGACCTAAAGCCAATTTCTTTGAGCCCATTTGTAATAGAAGAATAACAATGCTTGTTAAGGTCAAGTGCCAAGTGCATTTAAAGAATCTAACATAGTATGTGGCATATACAGATATTTTAAAATATATTAGTTATTAGTATTATACATGGAATATTTCCTGGCCAGTTTTTGAAGGCTTTTACTAATTTTTTATATTCTTATATGTCATTTACTCTCTAGTTATTTTATGTAACTTTCTTATCAAATTCTAGTTAGTAGCTCTTTCTAATTTTAGTTATGGTGTCACAAATACTAAAGGGACATAAGCTATTAGTTAGCCAACATTTTAGGGATTCACATAGCTGGTTTTAAAAAGTACTAGCAATTAAATTTTCACATGCTTGCAAATAGAATTGCTTTTCCAGTACAATTCAACTGAACAAAAATATTTAACCATTAACAGTGTACCAGTAATTATTCAGATTCGGGTACAGAGAAACATTGTGATGCATGGGGGCCAGCTGTCATATTATGTATATAATAAGAACAGTTTCACAAATTATAAAATATATTATCTATGTAATATTAGGTATTATCTCTCTAAACAAGATGCAATAGTGATTAGGAACAAGAAGTCTGAAACTAGACTGGCTAGGTTCGGATTCTAGTTCCGGCACTTCCCCGCTGCAGGGCATCAGACAAAGTTATTTACTCTCTGGGCCTCACTTTCTTTTGTGTCATGGGGATAAGATTATTTGCGATTTTGTGAGGAGTCGAGGAGGTAACAGGTATAAAGAACCTGGAGCAGTGTCTTGGCACATCATTATTAGCCGATGCTATGTGTTTAATGATAAGTGTGAATCATTCTCAATATGAGAAACGCTTTGGTACTATAGCTATATTGTGTTAGTATGATTACACAGTACACGTTTTGGGCATGACTTGCTGAGGTTGAGGTGTGGTCTTTGGGTTTAAAACAAAACCAAATGAACTTATCAAGGTTGAAAACCGTTAAACTATTCTTTAAAAAATCTTGTCTGTGTGTGTTTTGTTTAACATTAACTGAATAGCTAGTATATTAAGCAGTATAAAATGTGTGTGAATATATGCACATATCTATAAACACATATTTACAAATATGTATATAATGAAAATTTATACAGTAAATTCTCAAGAAATATGAAGCATTGTATCAAAACTTTATAAACTGACTACTACTGTGGCTGTTTAGGACTTTTCAAAATAGAGAAGGGGGCCCTCTTGCTCTCAAGTCCTCCTGGGTTATCATAGTGATAGGAAACTTACACAACAGTATTTCTTTCCTGCAGTTATTTATTCATTCTTTCAGTTATTCAGTCAACAAGTAGTTACCACACACTCACTGCATGTCAAGAAGTTATAGGTGCTTCTGTACTGGATAGAAAAGAGCACAGTGGTGAGCAAAACATCGCCACAGCATCCTGGAGGGAATTCAGTCCTGCGCGAAGGTGAACGCTTAGTTAACAGAACTGGAGCCCAGCCTTGACTACGTGGGCACAGTTGTCACTGTACCACACTGGCCCTCTGTGCACGCTCAGCT
The DNA here is from genome assembly GCF_000276665.1 of Chinchilla lanigera. Lineage (NCBI taxonomy): Eukaryota > Metazoa > Chordata > Mammalia > Rodentia > Chinchillidae > Chinchilla > Chinchilla lanigera. Next base: position 10,476,727 of record NW_004955431.1, on the reverse strand, counting down.
ACTCAGAGCTATTCGAACTCCATTGTTCCTGGAGCGCTGACCCAGCCACAGAAAATATGGCACTCATTATGATTAATACGGCTTATCGAAGACATCTGGTAAAATATTTGCTAGTAATAAAAGATTTTCAGTTTATCCATATAGAACAGATAAGATCAATTAAGTGAGGAAGTCAGTTTCTAAAGTAACTGGAAGACATAAATGTTCTTCAGGTTTCTTAAGCTGATTTGTTTGATGTGTATTTCCTTTAGCAGAGGTTTTCCTTTCATGATTCACATGTGGTCTTCTAATTTTATATAGTGTTAAATAAATATAGAGGTAAACAGATGGAGCCTAAAGAAATTAGGCAACATAAACACAAGCTCTACTTTTGCACACATGGATTCCTTCCTGCTATGCACAGTAGAATGCATGAGCTCTTAAAAGCTAGAGAGCTTTTACTTCTGCTTCTACTCTATTCCATGCTTTAGTCATTTGTTCTTTATACTCTGTCACACTAACATGATAGGAAAATGGTAGCAAATTAAAGCCTCTTGATATGTTAATAAATTACTCTTGCATTGTTCCCATGCTTCATTGAATTTCTTAATAGGAACTTCTTATAAATGGTCTGGAAACCCGAGACTATTTGTATAAAACCATTAATAAACAAGATTTTAATGTATGAGAATATATCTTATTATATGCCTAATAGGAAAATGACATATGAAAGAAAAACTACTGTAGCACGATATTATTGAAGAGATGCCTAGTAAGAAATATGTAAAATTCCTCTAGGTATAATCAATACTTCAAATGAAGGTTTTAATGGAGAATTCATTACTTTTCCAAAGATCAAGGAAGAATTGGAATAACTCCCTGCTATGAACCAGAAATACTCTTAAGATTTTTAGCAGTAAAAGTAGTTATTTCTAAACAAAGATTGGGAGCCCTGATCCTAGCAATAAATCGTTCATAGCCATAAATAATTCTACAATTTATTTCAGTTAACATTTCGAGCCCCAAATAATTTTATATTCTTGAATGTATAAGGAATTAAGAAGCTTTAAAATATATAATAATTAAAAATTGAATGTTTCCTTATTCTTTACACTACCATGTTACACTAGTATCATGAAATTTGTGCTGTACTAGGAGGCTTTTGAATGAAAGTTTCAGAAAACCCAGCACAAATTGGCTTGGACAATAAATCAATGCTATTGGTTCTTAAAACTGAAAAATTGAGAAGGTAGTTTGGCTTTCAGTAAGTCTTGCTCCAGTGGTTCAGATAATACTTCCAAAGACCTTGTTCTTTCCATTGTTCTGCTCTGGTTTCCGCCATTGTGAGCTCATACTCATCTTCTATTGACAGCCCCTAGCTTAAGATACTCTCTTTTCAGGAGCACGGTGATTACAGTGGTTCCTACCTCACAGCATATAATCCAAAACAAAAGAGCAAATTACCTGCTAGCCTTCATCAAGCACAACAGAACTTTCCTTTCTCAGAAGTCAGAGAATATGGCTCACATATCCTTGATGTCACTTAAGAGGGATAGGTGTGCTATTTAGGTCTAGGGGTAGAGTTAGGATCATACAAGACTTGACCTATCTGAGAGTTTCTTCTTCTCTGAAGAAGAAAATAGCAAATGAATTATACATTAGCATACATAAAGCTATTGCATAACATGAGCTTTGTAAGATGTTAAGAGTAGTTTAAATTATAGTCCTAGCCCTCTCAAGAAATATTTATTATTTAGGGGGAGAAAAAAATAATAAGAAATAGATTGCTCATTACATACGTATCATATACCGTATGGACATGAGTGAAATCAGAGATAAACTCACCAGGAAGCTAATGGAGCTTAAACTTGAAGCTCCTTCAGTCTTCACAGCCTGCTTCATATACTTTGTGTTTCATTTTCAGTGCATAGTTTTATGTCCATTTTCTTCAGGGCCTGTAAGTCAGATCTCCAGGTCTGTAACAGAATGCCTGAAAAAATTAACTTAATAAAGGGAAAGGGTAACTTTTGGCTACTTCAGTCTGTGATTACTGCGCCCTGTCGCTCTGGGCCTGTGGCAGCGCTGTGCATCATGGTAAAGACGTGTAGCTCAGAGGCCTGTTGACTTCATGGCGGCACAAAAGCAAAAAGAAAGAGTGAAAAAGGGCCAGCATCCTGTATCCCTGCCCAAGCCACACCCTTCCAGTAACCTGACTTCTTTCCAGTGGGCCCGCCTTCCTCAAGGTTCGGCCACCTTCCAGTAGTATCACGAGCAAGAGACTGAGTCTTTAAGACGCGGACCTTCGGGAGACATTTCAGATCCAAACTGCAGTAGAGCCCTTCTCCTACAAATCATTTAAATCTCCGGTCTCACAAAACCTGGATCGACCCTCAGTGCAAGGAAAGGAGCTATTCCTTGGGTAAACACGGAGGGCACCATGGAAGGGACAAGTGAGAGAGGTCACAGAGGGTTTTAACACTTAGATCCACCTGGTAACGTAATATGTCTTTCAAGATCTGATGTAGGTCCATAATTCATCAGTAGTGTGTAGTCCAACAGTATTGACAACAATGATTTTCTGGTGCCTGTGAAATGGTGGTGATTAGGGATCACTAAAGTACATGTTCAGCCCTTTATATATATATATATTATATATATATATATATATAAAATCTATCTATCTATATATATATATACATAATCCCTAGCACCAACTTCTCCTTCATATAATCCATAACACTCACTTCTCCCTGGTGTAGTTCATAGCACTCAGTTCTCCTTCACATAATCCACAGCACCCACTTCTCCTTTGCATAATCCACGGCACCCACTTCTCCTTCACATAATCCATTGCACTCACTTCTCCTTCACATAACCCATAGCACCTAGTTCTCCTTTACAAAGGAAATTGAAGTTTCAAGTGTTCTTTTTACTGATGCTTGAAAAGGCTAATCCTGGAGTTAGCAAACTTTTTCTGTTTTTCTTTCTATCAGTACTAAAATTAATAGAAAAAACTGGGAGTTCATAAATGGAACATGGGAAAAATATACAGTTTGCTCAAATGTTTATATTACTTACTGTGCAAACTTAAGCATGCTTTTTAAGCTCTCTGAACCTGTTTCTTTTTCTTAAAAAATGAATATGACAGGAACTAATGGTATTCTGAAGGAGTTAAACACAGTACTGGAGATAATATACCTAACTAATGTAATACCTTAAACAAAAGTAGCATTCAAGGTATGAGAGCTAGAAAAGAAATTTCCATAATTGTCAGTTGAAGTTATGCTATCTTTGATAGTACTGAAAAAAATCTAGTTAATTATTATTTTATTAAACTGATTTATTTTTTATTCAAATAAAACAGAAAGCAATACCATGCAATATCATATTTTTCATGCACTAATTCTGTCATCTCTTTAATTATCAAAACCATCAACATATGGAGGTTAAATGTTTATTGAAACTTAATATGCACATTTATTTAGTATAAACATGAAATATTTCATGTTTATACTACTCTTACTGTTCCCCTAGCCTTCTTTATTAAACAGTTGAGGAGAATAGGAGCAAGAAAATTTTTACCAATGGATTTACTAGACCTGTCGTTTACACATTACAGGTTTAAGTTTTACTTGTTACACATCTGGGTTATAGGTTATATTTATTGTTTAACATGATGGACCTATCTTTTCAATACCAGAGACTTTTCCCCCCACTTTGCACAGATACTCCTGAGGAAGATTTGACCTTGTGGTGAAATCTCTCTTAAAGTGTAATCTATGCTACTGCCTCAACTGTTTGCATATACGAACTTGACTCTTAAATGACAGTGATTACATGACTAGGGCATGAGGCACAGTCTTTGCTCATTAAAGTGTAAAAGGAGTTTTCCTATTTCCCAGTCATGCCCTGTGATAAATGAAACAGTTTCATCATAAAATCAACTCCTGCTAATATTGAGACGAGTGTAAGACATCACACACAAATGCACACACACACACACACACACACACACACATACATTCATTGAGTGGAAAAAATATATTTTGTTAACACTGGAGTTGTTTGACAGATGATGATCAGCTTAACCATTTTCCCAAATTACTATGCCACTTAAAAAGGAAGTGATAACGCCTTGAGGCCTTAAAACATGATAATGCAGATGCATACACTGAAGTGTGAATACTCTGCCAAGTCCACCTTGATACTGCCCTACATCTGTATACCACGTACAGAAAGTAGAGGTGGCGAGGGTGGAGAATGTGTGACTTGGATATCTAGGACAGGTTTTCACAATTATGTTATCTTTCTTTTGTACAATAAGTTAACATGAAATTAGTGTTATTTACTATATAATCTACCTACTGCTAAAATTTTAATAAAGCTATCACAAATGGACAGAACTACTAAGTGCATTAGTTACTATGATGATATAAAACTGACTAAAAGTATTCATGTGTAACTTTAATCATATACCATTTGCCAAAAACGTACTGCCAAATTTGAATTGTTTGTCTATACATACGTTAAAAACTTCCTTAACATGCAATCCACAGTATATTAAACATTATGTTTACTAGGTTTGCTTGTATGGCAGTGTTGAAGAAGTACTATTAAGGATCAGGTTGATTGACAATATTTGGATACTGTTTTATACATGTGGAATGATAATTTATTTAAAATTAATAATTCTATTCATTCACTAATCTTTCATTACACAGCATTAATTTTCACCTACTTTGTCCCAGGCACTGGAGACACAAAGACAGTAAGAATTGGTCCATACTTTACTTAATTTATGGATAATCTTGTCTACCCAGTAGCAAATTCTGTTTTCCTTCTAAATGAAAGGGAGGACAAACCAAGAAGAACTACAGACAAACAAAAAGATAATTCCCAGACACTAGGGTAGCCAGAAATAATGAAGTATTTATTAGTTTCTTTCTCACTGTTTATTGAAGACATAATAATGTGATGAACAGTTTTAGGGATATTTACAGAGCTTCCAAACCAGGCCTAGGCTCCAACTGCTTATGCTAAATGTCCCCTCCCCCCCCTTTTTTGTTCCTTCACATTGAGCCACTTGGCCTACCCTGTCACAGAGAGAATCTGGCTGCTGTGCTTTGAAACTTTTCAGAAAGTAAAGGACCAAGGAACACTATCTAGTGTGCTCTTCGGAGAAAACGTCCTAAAAACAGGAACAGCGAGCATGCTTCCTTTACTTCTACCTCACCGGCCACATGTCACCTGACATCTAACACATAGCAGAATTTCATGGTAATACTAGGCCAAGACCAGTTTCTTTTAACCTGGCTTTAAAGCTAAAATGGAATATTAAATAGCTGATCTTAAAACCAATTTGTAACCTCATCATTAACCTTCTACTTCATCCTTAGAAAACTTTGAGAACTGATGGAGGATTTCATGTACTCCATTGTTTTTATATGGACACGTTTACTTTTCATGAAGATATTTAAAACTAATTTTCTTAGAAATTATTGTGTGACAATGACAGCCAACATTTGCCACATTATATTCCAAGAACTCCATGGATTTTCTCCTTTTGCCCTCACCACCCTCTTATAATTCCCTCTTATAATTGTACTGATTCTATAGGTCCCATTTTCTTTTATTTGCTACCTATTATTTCTCTACAGTAGGTAAGTAGGATCTATGAAAGAGTAATAATAAGCCTAGTGATTAATTTATCTTCTAGATACCTTCCGCTTTCCTAAATGCCCTGGAAATTTTTATAAGCTACTAAAAAATAAAAGCTCTCTAATACCAGACAGGAGAGAAATCTTGCAAAATACTCTGCAAAATGAACAGCTCTATACATCAGGTATGAGTAAAAGAAGAAAGGATGCAGTGAGCAAGCCACTCCATACCTGCAAAGCTTTCACTTCTCTGTGAAGAAACCAACATCCCTGCTAATGTGCTAACAGATTTTGCTGATCAAAATGCAACTGTGGGCCAGAGATTACCTTTCTTCATAATTCAGGCAATGTGCTATTCTGCCCTATGGTAAAGCATAAAATGAAATACACTCCATTATAGCCAGCAAAATACAAACTTAATACTTCCTTTAATTAATGCTTCATTATTTCAGGTTCTGTTCCTCATAAGCAAATTAGTAGTGTGTATAAAATTGCCAAACACTGTTTAACCCACTTAACACAATACGATTTTCATACATTTTAAAGACAAGTATCAAACCCATCACTTAAAGCATTCTTATCTATAAGAACAACACCAGACATAGCATAGAAAGGACTGATATTTGAAATGTGTTACTTTGGTTTTATGCACTGTTTTAGTTAAGTTTGACTTTCTCTTGTGAAAATATTCAAACACAAAGGAAAGTACCAGTAACTAGATGTTATGATTATTGATATTATAGCATTTTTTTGTTTTACTGAAATGTATTAATGTATACTACATGTATCATACTTTACCCCTAATTCTTTTAGTATGAAAAATAACATTTCCTATATAATCACAATATTATGACACCTAACAAAATTTACAATAATTCCCCAATATTATCTATAATAATATTTATTCAAAGTTTTCCACTTATCCCCAAATGTTTTTAAAAATTGATTTATTCAAGGCAAGGTTCAGTCAGTGACCATTCAGTACATTTGAGTCTCATCTTGTGTGTCTTTTAGACTAGCACGGCTCCTCACTACCACCGCCACCACGCTACTTCTCAGCCCATTTTTTTCATCACATTGATTTACTAAAATAGATCACACCTGTTACCCTGTGGAATACTGCACCTTCTGGATTTGTCTTTTCCCCTCTAATGTCACTTCAGCTTGCTGTAACTGGTAAGGTTTTAATAGGTGCAGGTTCAGATATCAGTGAAGTTTGGAAATAAAAATTTTTATACTTGCTACAGACTTTATTGTTTGCTAGCCAAATATAGTTACTTCAACTGATTAAAAAGTGTTAAATTTCAAATAGTCACATTTGAAAGATATTTATAGTTCAGATGTTTAGAAAAGCCATCCAAAATTCTGTACCTGAGGTAAGGTGGTTTTTGATCCACCGAGAAAGAGTAGAAAGGTAAGACCAAAAGACTCCATCAGTCCCACTCCTCAGAAGCAGTAATTGTTAGTTTCCTGTACGTTCTTCAGGCATTTTTCTCTGAATATTTAAGCAGAAATATTATATACAATATAGAATTTTTAGAGAAACTTTGATAATATTTGATCCCGTTTCTGCAGCTGATTTTGTTTCAATTCTAGTACTGCTATTAATTTAGTGCTAGCTATAGTCCATTCTTCACAAACCCTTTGAAATTCACTTTCTACAATCTCGGATCCTATTTTTCTCCCACTTAAATGCACTTGGTGACTTTTCATTTTACTTACCTTACAATGTATTTCATCACCCTCGACTACAAAGCCATGTGGTGTGGCCCTACCTACCTTCTCAGCTCATCTCATACCCTCTCTGTCTCTTGTACTATTTCAGGCACACTGTCTTTCTGTTTGTGGGATGTGTCATTCAGGCTCTCCTTAGAAACTTGCAGTAGCTTTTTTGCGTTGAATTGTTCTCTTAATGAGGAGTTTTACACCTGGCTCCTTCCTTCATTCACATCCCAGCCCAGATCTACTTAGAAATACCTTCCCGACACCTAATTCGTTTTATTCATCAATAGGGCACTTAAATCTGATAATTTCTTACTTATCTAACTGCTTATTTAGATTTCATCTGTCTTTGCCCCTATGCATACTCAGTCATTTTTAGGTGCATAAAAACACATACACATCTGAGTGCAACTTTCATGAGAGCAGGGACCTTGTTACCTTTATCTTTTTCTAGGATCTAGAGTAATTTCTAACTCACAGTAGGTACTCAGAATTTATTGAGTGAATTTATATTAACTTTTGTATATACTAATGACTTTTATTAATGTAACGGAAGTCAGTTTAAACTGGCCTTACTTTAAAATACCAAGTTTTTACTGGCCCACATACTTAGAAAGTCCAGCGTTTGCTCAGTTGAGGAAAACTGGGGACAAGGGCTCACTGGTATCCCCAGGATGCCACACGTCCGTTTCTCTGCTACACTGGCTTCATTCTCAGACAGGATTCCCATGTTGCAGCAGGGATGCCTTCAAAACCCCATTAGAGAAAGGGAACTGCGCCCAAGTTTCGTTAGTTCACCTTGAATCATGCGTCCATTTCTGCACCAATGATAGTGCCCCAGGGATAGAATACACTGATTGACAGGTCCAGATCACCCGCCCATCGGGAAGTCAGGTAATGGGGTTGGCCCACTTCTACAAGAGTGAGGAAGGGCTGTTCCACGAAAGGAGGACAACGAATGCTAGACAGAAACAAAAAGGAATACATACCCATTACACTGGAGGAGCTGGTACTATTTTTTCCTACATGGAAATTGGCACATTTTTCTATGAACTGTCTGTTCATATTTGCTCATTTATTGAATTGGATTGTTCATTAGTTTATGAATTTTAAGAGCATATTTTTAAGGAAAATTGCTGTTTATGTGCTATAAATGTTTTCTGTTTTGTTATTTGTCTTTTGATTTTTTGACTAAAAATTTTGTCCGTAATTCCTACATAGAAGTGTTATGTAGTATAAAATAAACTTAATAAGTCCTGACATATTTAATACTCATCTAAAAAAGCCAAGTACAATATTAGGAGCTGAGAATTCAGAGATGAGTAGAAGATAAGGCATTCTCTTTAAGGGCTAGTCTACTAAGTAAAAAGAGGTTGTAAACTTTCTTAACTATTACCAGATGGTGTCATGTAAGGCCTCACAGATGAAATCTGAGCTGCTTCCAAAAGACTGAGTTGAAGTTCCCTGGTCGGATAAGAAGGGAGGCAGAGAATTTACTTGAGCACAGAAGCATCTGTAGGAATGATCTCTACATTGTCATAACTGAAGATTTCCAGAATGATGTCATGTATTTCATGACTGAAAAAGGAAAGAGACAAGAATTCTTCAAGCCATTTTTAAGGATTTTCAAGCCCTTAATTATTATAATGAGAGATAACATAACTTAGATATATTGGAAGCTAGAATGTGTGAAAAACGCTGAGATAACTGAAAGCTGTACTTGGAAGCCAAATAAATCAATCAGTTGTACCCAACTTCAGGTTGTATCTAACACATAGCTTTAGCTGGTTCTGTGAAATAAGCAGCCATAGCCTGGCCATGTGACTTTGATTTGACTTTTCTTCAGCATGAAAGCAAGGAGGTAGAAGTCCTGTAAGGTTCAATCCACTTCTGACGCTCTGGGAGGAAACAAGTAGGTACTTACCAGAGAAAAACAAATCACATCAAGATCCAAGTTTCAGATTTACCAAAGAAAATGTAATAACAGTGACATGTTAAGAGTACAGATGGAATGAATTCCTTACTGACCGTAGAAACATAAGAAAATCGAGCTGAAAAATAAATGTGAAGGTTGTATCTTATGCACATGAATAGTATCATTAGTACTTGTAACAATAGAAATGAACCCTTCAAAATATATGTATATAGGAAAAGGATCCTGTTACCATGAGCACGAGCCTTTGTAATTGCTTGTTTGTTTTTTTGTTTGTTATATATATATATATATCAAAATTCAGTTTAGGCTGGGCATGGTGGCACACTCCTGTTTTTGGGAAACTGAGGCAGGAGGATCACTACAAGTTCGAGGCAAGCCTGAACTACACAGTGAGACCCTGTTTCAAAAAAAAAAAAAAAAAGAATCAATTTACAGTCACTTGAGTTGGACCTTCAATTTCTCCTTGGAAAACTTTTTTATTCTTAAAAATTACAAGCTACGTTGATGACACTGACCATTCCTAAAGTCAAGCAACGTTTATTTCTGATTTATCAAATCAGTCTAGATTTGATTTATCAAATCAGTCTGCATAGAGACTTTTTCTGAAAAATCATCTAGTGTTTCTATATTTACCCAGTAAGTATTTTTTATTGACATAATTTGTCAATTTTTAGTTATCTAATTCATATATACTTGCTCCTCCCTCAAAAAAGGCTTGCTATAATGTGGAAGATTTTTTTGTAATCAGTACACGTTAGCAATAGAGAAGTGTGAGGTTCATTTTGGGAAACAGGCAGATGCTTTCTACATGTTTTAATCATTTTCTGTCCCATTACCCAGATCTCCCCTTCTTTCTCCCCACTGATTCCTTTCCCTGTCTCCAAAAGTCTATCTCCTACTTTCTTGCAGAAGGTTTTATAATATTAAAAAAAGTAACTGATAGATCAAGCTTAAATGAACAGAAAGGGAAGACAGGAAGTTAGAACTCAAAAGGATTCTCACTAAAATTTATCAAAGAACCACCTAAGGAGTCCTTGTCCCAGTACATGTTTACGGTTGTTAAGAAAACAAAAAGAAGGATGGAAATATTGGAGCAAACACATTTAAACATGTCTAAACAGAGTATTTCTCAGAGCCTTTAATGTACATAAGATCTGCCAGGATTTTTGTTCCCTGTAATGATTGCTAAGTTTTTTTCAGGAAAATAGTTTTTTATGGCACTTCAGTGTGACACAGATTCCTCTCGTTGGTCTTTGAACAAGGGAAATTGAGTGGTATAAGTGGAGAAAATGCTCAGCATCATTTCTTCACTAAATAGGATAATGCCTCACATGGATATAATGACACCACACAAGTCATTTCTCACTAATTTTACAGAGAATGCATTTTTCCGTATGAGTCACTCTTGAGTCTTTCATATTGAAAATAGTACATTTACAAGTTACTTAGGCTTTATAGTGGTTTAAAAGTTGAATGACCAAATTTTGCAGGTGTTAAACTTTTTCAGTTTTGCATGGTCTGTTTGCATGATTTTCTCTCATGTGTTACAGTGTTTGCTTGTAACATAAAAACTCACAAAAACAAAGAGCAATAGACGCATCCCAAGTTTTCAACTTTCACTGAAACCTTTTTATATGGTCCTGCCTGAAAAGCATAGCAGTGGTTACATCTAAATGTACACTGCTGGCAGAAAAACAGACTAGCTTCTGATATAGTAGCTATGATAAAATGGAAAAAAAAATCACAAAATTATAGATGTCACTAAGTATAGCCTTGCTTTCTCAACAGAATTCTTACCTTACTCATCTACCAAATCCAAACAGTATTGACATCGCGCTATTTGCTAAAATTTAAGGAGAGCAACCTAGCACCCTTATCATAGACTGGGATGTGGTGAGGTAGACATACAGCTAACTGATTAATAGATAACTATGAAGTGATACATGTTTGGATATCATGAGAAAACATGTCATCCATGACAAGCTTCTCATTACTCAAACATTTCTAAAGCTGTTTTTCTGTAAGTGGTTTATTGTTCCTTGACTACTGGAAGTGTGATAGAAAAACAGCAAGTACAAGCCAAATTACTTACATTATGTTTCATAAAATACATTTGTAACTGCATCACACAAATATTCAAAATTAGAAATATATTTTAAGAAGTTAATAATGGAGTTATATAAGACTCTAATATGGTGCAGCTGTTTCCCACAAGGCTTTTTTCTGTAAAACACACTAATAACATGACTTTGATGAAAATTGAGTAAAATGGAAAATGTAAATATTTATTTTATCCCTTTCCCAATAGTTAAGGAGAAAACTGGAAAGTATTAGAGGAAGGGCTATATTCCTTTTCAAGGAGAAATTTTATGAGGTCCTAGAGAACAAACAATATCTGATAAGCTTGATCCCTAGGGACTGGGTGGACATTTTATGCATTTGAAAGATTAGCATATTGAAGACAGAGCAAAGCAGTAAGCATTTGAAGTAGTTTGAAAAAAAATATATGTATTGAATTAGAAAGCATATGTACTTCTAGAAAAGTGTAAAATATACAGGCAATTTTAAGTGAAAATTTTAGTTTTTCAATTCAACCACATAACTTCTGTTCATTCTACTTTATAGTGATTAACCTTTTACCAAAAAATTAATTAATGTATGTTTATTTTAAATATTAAAATAGGGGCTGGGGATTTAGCTCAGCGGCACAGTGCCTGCCTGGCAAGCGCAAGGTCATGAGTGATTCCCAGTACTGGAAAAAAGACAAAACAAATAATAATAATAATAATAAATAAATAAATAAATATTAAAATGTTATGTAATGTTAATAAAATTGCCTTGCTTTTCTTATGTCTATGAAAAAAAGATTTCATAGATAACCATGAAATTTAACACAGAATAAAGTTTATGCCTTTGAATATTTAAAAAATATGTTTAAGCCAAAGTTTTATACTTTGTTTTACAAAAACAAAGACGAAAATAATTAAGGAGCTGGGCGTGGTGGCGCATGCCTATAATCCCAGCACTGGGGAGGCTGAGACAGGAGGATCATTGCAAGTTTGAGACCAGCCTGGGCTACAAAGTGAGTTCAAGGCCAGCCTTGAGCTGCATAATGAGACCCTATCTCAAAAAGACCAAAAGGAAAAAAAAAAAAAAAAAAAACTAATAATTAAGGAAATTTAAATTTTAATGCTCTTGTACTCAAGAAATAGTGCTTTTAAAAAAATAATTAAATTACTTAGTTTTTGTTAAGTAATAATTAAAGTTAAGAAAGATGAACATGATTTCCAAATAGTTTTAATATTCAGGACAAGCACCCTTGCAAATAAGAGTTTATTATGGAAATTCTAGTAGACTTTAACTGCTGACATCATTGTGTTATTTGAATTAGTCCCCTGGGACCAAAAGGAAAGCCTCACAGCAATTTATAAATGAATCTTTCTCTCTTTGGTAACATTATGTGTCCCATTGAAACACTAATTTTCTACTACTTCTCTTGTGAAAATTAAGCCTTGGGGGGAACTTCATAGTTAACTAGTAATATTAAATTTCGAAGTAAAGGAATATTATACTTAATTCTCATCTTTTGTTTTCTCTATAAACATGTATTCTTACAGAATGCAATCAAAAAACAAAATAATTGTAGCTATTTGATATCATAAGAGTGGTTTCCATATCCCAGTAAGCAAAAACCAGACAAAAACTTAAGCTAAATCAGTTTGTCATTTATAATCATGAGGATATTATGGTCTTTTTTTTTTTTTCCCTCGGGTACCGGGAACCGAACTCACGACCTTGTGCTTGCCAGGCGGGCACTTTGCTGCTGAGCTAAACCCCCAGCCCGATATTATGGTCTTAATAATGGGTATGCTGAGAAGTTTGAGGCACTGATATAATTAACATACACTTTACTGAAGGAAAAATAGATTGTATCATGAGCATCTCCTGTGTACCCACTATAGGAATTAGCATCCTAGTGGGTACATACCGTGGTGAAACTCTTACCAAGATCTTAGTGGTTTTAGCAAAAAAACCCTTTGCCAGGGAATCTGAATTGTCAGGATTATTTCTGTAACCCTTAAATTTATAGTTTAAATTAATGAAAAGGTGAACTGCCCCATCTGTGTAGTAATAGGATGAGATTAGCATTCCAACAGTGTTTCCATATGGAGGGTGTTGTTGGTTATGTTCTGGGCCCACATTATTGTTAAGGAAAGGTTTTCTCTAATGTGGTTATCCTTCACATGGTCAACTGCTTTCCCTTCCCTTCGCTGCATTTCCTTTATCCCAAGCTAAATTGTTGATGTATATGTTAAGGAGACAGGAAAATAACATTAAAACATTGATTTGGCCTTAATAATTAAAACTAGATCACCTCTGGTAACCCAGTTTATTGAAACTTTTAGCAAATTTCAGAAACTTTCCCATATGATAATCCTCTTGGGTGACTTAAGAAGTGTAGTGACTTATAAGTAAGATCAAAATCCGATTTAGTAGAAAATATAAAATATACAAAATTACGTTCCACACCTAAAATGAATTAGCAGTGAAATGCTTACCATCTAGAGTGTCTAATGTGATCATATTAAACAAAATGTTTCCTCTTATCTTTTGATAGCCAATTGGTGCTTTGAATCCAAAGAGAGCCGTGTTCTATGCAGAGCGCTATGAGACCTGGGAAGAGGAGCAAAGCCCGCCCTACCACTATAATACACATTATTCAACAGGGACGTCCACCTTATCCTGGCTTGTTCGAATTGTGAGTATCTTCCTTAAATTAGCTTATCTTTACCTTAAAGATTTTAACATAATTCAATTAAATGAAAATCAGACACACTTGTTACTCATTTTGAAGATTAGAGATCGGTGAAGTAGAAATTAGAGGTTCACAGCTGTACCAAAAACTGAATCTTTTTTTAAAAAATGAATTGTCTGATTTGCAGAATTGAACTCAAAATATTATTGTAAGCTTCCTAAGCCTAAGTCACTTATTTAAAAGCTTCGGTGGTGTTTGTTTGTTTCATTTTCGGTGGTATGGACTGAATTCAGGGCCTAAGGCGTACTGAGCAGTCTTTTACCACTGAGCTACCCCGCTCCAAGCCCTCTAGTTATAAAGAAGCCAAAGCCCTGAGCACATCCGCAGTGCCTACTGTTCTTTTCTCACCAAGGACACGCACTGGCACTCACCTGACACACTCTCTTGATTCTTCAGCAGCATGCTTTAAAACCAGCCTGCAAGTGCTTTGAAGAACTCTTTCTGTTGCTTTCTCTTGTTGCTAAAACATGAATATATTAAGCATCTCGTCTTTAAGAAATCCTCCTTCCAGCCCCTGCCCATTCTGCAGTTGCTTACCTCTGCAGTGACCCGAACCAAAAGCACAGCCTTTTGTGGGCTGTTCGTTGGGCACTTGCTCCTTCCACCCCGTCTCCTCTCTTCAGTTTTTAGCCTGACTGCCTCGGGCTCCGCACTGGGCTTTACTGAGTGGTTCTTGTGAAGGTCACACAGTATGTGTGAGAGCGTTCCCATCCTGTGTCTGATGCTCTTGACACCACTGCTCAGTGTTTTCTTCTGGAATTCTTTTCCTCATGGTTCTCCTAACAAGGGGTTAGGGTTTTCTCCTGTGGCCCTAACTGTCCCTGTCCGTCTTCTGTTCAGATTTCCTTTCCTTGATCTGTCTGTTCTTCAGGATCTTCTGTATACTGTGACTGACCTGTATCATTCAGTTCCAAGATAGGAACTTCCAGCTTCTGTCTTCACCTCAGACATTTCTCAGGGCTCCTTAGTTTCCAAGTGCCAATTGGTATTTTTCCCTGTACTTCTCACAATACCATAAACACCCTTCTAAAACTGAGCAGCAAGGGGCTGGGGATTTAGCTCAGCGGCAAAGCGCCTGCCTGGCAAGCGCAAGGTCGTGAGTTCGGTTCCTGGTACCAGAGAAAAAAAAAACAAAAAACAAACAAAAAAAAACAACAAAAAAAAAACTGAGCAGCAGGTCCCTCATGAACCTGCTGTAGTTCATCATATTTCCCCTAGTTAAATAACTGGCATAAGCATTCTCTTAGCTGAGCAATTTAGAAATGGAGGCACTTCACTGGATATTTTCTCCATTTTATCATCTCTCATATCAGACACATCCATAGATTTTACTGGTGAAATATCTCTAGAGTCCATCTCCTTTTCTCAATTAACTCTGCTACTTCCTTTAGTTTAGGTTACCATTATTTCCCATCTAGATGACTGCAAAAGCTCCTAGGAAATCTTGATGCTTTTCTGCTTTTTCTGATAGTATACTTAAAAGTAGTTATTGGAGTCAGAGAATATGAGTCTCCTTTTCTTTCTTTTTGTCTGTCTGTCTCTTTCTTCTCTCCTCCCCTCTCCTCCTCCTCCTCTTCTTCATCTTTGTCTCTCTCTGTCTCTCTCTCTGTCTCTGTCTGTCTCTCTCTGTCTCCTATAAAGGACTGAGGAGTACTGGAGAATGCTAAATCAAAGCAGTGTCATCAGTGTTATCTTCTGTTACTAAAATATACTTCGGACCACTCTGTTGGATGAGGCCCATGCCTCCAAAACACTGAAAAAGCAGCATGCATGAGCATCTCCCTTTTCAAAGATGTTTTTCCCTAAGGCTAAAGGACAACTTTAATAGGAGGTCTTCTTCAAGAATTTTCCATTATAGGGAGCAATTAAACTTCCAAAAGTTCAAAATAAACAGACATGAAAATGAAAAGACTGATGGATTTAGATTCTCTGATCACCAAACGATTTGACCATAAAACTAAATCTGCATTCATTACCACCACCAGTGGAAAGTGACTTAGCTGTGAGAGAACCAGGAACAAACACAGACTCAGTAGGAGAAGTAAAATTTTAATACCTAGAGACAAAAGTGTCAGTAAAGCGGAAGTTCTATTTGCTATTAAGGACTCATTCTGGAAGTTGAGAAAACATGTCCCCGAGCTTAAGCAGTCCTGCAGGTGGACTTCTTAGCTACACAGTCTACTTGATTTCATCAGGTTGTCCACATGGAACTCTGTAAAGGGACCTCCAAAATCACTAGAAAACATTGAAACCAGAGATTTTCACCCTGGAAGGCCTTAACTACCTCCGGGTTTGTGAACAGTGCTTGCTGCCCCAGTGAGCCACTGTCGTGGAGGGCATAGGACACCTCTCTTAGGCACCTTAGAAATGGAAAGAAAGGGTCAAGAGCCATTTTAGGGGGAGAAAAAAACCCACATTTTCAACTGGGTTCTTTTCATAATTAAATGAGAGGAATATAGTATTTTCAAATACATAAAATGATATTCTGTGGTTTTATTGTAAACAAATTAGTCAAATGTAAACCCATATTTACAAGGGTTATTCAAGTGCAAGTCCACAAAAACATTTGCTCTCCTGATTTAAATTAACTTCTATCTTGAATGAATACTTTCTCAGATCATAAATTATAAGTCATCCTTAAATTGACATATTATTCTACTGGAATGTAATACAAACTTGAACCTGTAAGGCTATGACAGATTGTTCCCATATTTACCCAGTTGCACCTACACAGCAGGGCTGAACAACAGAAATTCAGTTGCAAGTTGTCTATCTAATTCAGTTTGATGGTAGCCCCTTAAAAAAGGTGAAATTAATTTTAATTAGTTTGCCCAGTATACTCAAAATGTTATTATTTCAACATAAATTCAATATAAAAATTATTCCTGTAAAAATCAATATAAAAATTATTCATGAGACATTCTACTCTTTTGTGTTCTGTCTTTGAAGTTCATAATACAGTATATATTTACAACACATCTCAGTTTGAGCTAGCGACATTTCAAGAGCTCAACACTCACTGTGGCAGTTGTCTGCTGTATTGGACAAAACAGATCTATAGAGATGCTTTTATGGGGACTCATTTAGCCCAAATCTCTTATGCCATGTTGTTCTAAGTAGAAGTATTATGGTCTAATGTCTTAGTAAGTGTTTAACATATGGCCCAGGAATTGTGACTTCCTCACTCCCACCTCAGGGAGTTTATGAAGTAGAAAATGTGTTAAAATTAGTGTGACTGAGAATTAGTTCATAAAAATATAACACAGAATAAACAAGTATCTCCCCTTTACCCTTCAAGGATTGTAGCCGTATAGTCATTAAAGTCATTATTAGTTTTAGTCAATATATTAAGCACAGCAGTGATAATAATTGTATAAAGATGCTAATCAACTGCATACCTCATTACATTGAAGCAAAATACTACTTTAGACAAACTACCTATCTCTTGCCTAGGGAGGGGAGGGAAATGAGGAAAAAAACTCTAAATTACAAGACTCTAAGTCTAAATTACAAGACTCTAAGTCTAAATTACAAGACTCTAGGGCTGGGGATTTAGCTCAGCGGCAAAGCGCCTGCCTGGCAAGTGCAAGGTCGTGAGTTCGGTTCCCGGTACCGGAGAAAAAAAAACAAAAAAATAAATAAATAAATAAATAAATTACAAGACTCTGAAAAGACCACTTCCTTGATAAGTGTCTAAACAAATGATAAATAAACTATCGTATCAAAGTTTGGAATTTCTTCAAATAATAACTAACATAAAATGACCCATTGTGCTTGGAATGTTTTTAAGCCTTACCGTGGACATACAGCATCCATTCTGAAGTAATTAAATCTTGCTCATTAACCACTTCAGCCTTCATAACATAAGCACCTTCCAAATTTAGTATACGTAGCCCTTGTATCTAGCACTCATTTCGCAGATATTTAATTAGAATTACTTTATAACTATGATGTTTAGACCTTGGAACCTTCTTTATAAATTATGTGCTGTCTTCAGAGCTTCTCCTCAAGCCTCTTTATCCCTTTAACCTTAACATATATGTTTAGAATAAGAAAATAATAGAATCACTTTTCAAAGTTTGTAATTGAAGCCAAAAGATAATGGTATGGACGAAATCAGATCGGGCACATTCAGGGTGGTCAGGCCGGTCTGGCCATAGACAAGATAATGGTATTGAATAAAATATTTTTGCCTTGTTTATTCTGAATACTGATGCTTAAGGACAATATATATTTAATTTGAGGACGAGCAGTACTGTTTAAAGTGCCTAAAGGTACTTAATAGAGACTTGAAAGATTCTGAAAGATACTTCTGGGTTCTTTTTTTTTTTCTTTTTTGGTCTTTTTGAGACAAGGTCTCCCTGTGCAGTTCAGGCTGTCCTCAAGCTCACTTTGTAGCTGCGGCTTGCCTGAAACTCCTAATGATCCTCTTGCCTCAGCCTCCAAGTGCTGGGATTACAGACGTGCACCACCACGCCCCGCTGGGTCCTTTCAAAAGAAATGGGAGATAGTAAACTTCTGGAGTTAAGAAAGGCCAGTGGAAATAGTGATCCCTCTATTTCCCAGAAAGTGACTTCGAATTTTGTCAGATGTAAAAGAGAATAATTATACCTACTCTGGAAGATAATGGTGCGGATTGTGAGCTGAGATAACACACCCCCTACTAAAGAAAGGCAATCAGTAACTGCTAGTTCCCCTTCCTTTTGTGTTCTTTGTGCTTCCTACCACTTCAAATGTATATATTCTCCTTGCTATAGTTATGTTGAAAGTACTACTGCCCATAGATGGAGTTGGGTTTTGGCTTTCAAGTAGGATAAAGATCATGAAAAGATTTTAAAAGATTTTAAAAGAATCCTATGAGATGATTAACCAAAAATTAAATAAGACAAAAATAAAGGAGTTGAGAAAAGAAAAAAGGAGCTCATTGGCCATTGATACTACAGGACCTGACCCGGAGTTTTTAAAGCCCAATCAGTACCAGTATTTTGATTGCTGAAACTGCCGCTTGTTATGTATTCATTTTTACATCTTATCTAAACTGACAGCTTCTCTAGTATAATCATAAAATGTCTCATGTGCAGATATAGCCATAGAGAGATGAAGTACAGATGTGTTAGGTGACTAAGACTAGAAGTTCTTTAGGCTTAATACGGCACTTGATGTTGTGTTAATCAGGTGTGAATCAGATGGGAAGAAAGGCCTTGTACTGTCTTGAAGGTAATAGGAAAACAGATGGAAAAAAGTAATCTGTACAGTAATCAGAGCCTGAAGGATCAATACTCACTTATAAACAAATAGGTTATCAATTTCTATTAGTACTCTACCATTGTAGCCGCTAGAGGCCTTCAGGAATAATGAGAATTTATGTCAGTAATGTAGAATGTGGCCCTAAAACAGTTGTAATCAGATCTTTTTAACAGTTACTTAGGGAAAGAAAATGTAGAATTTATCAACATTTTTTGCTTTTGACTACCACCAGATTAATAAAACTTCTTACCAGAAATTTTTAAAAATCCTTCATTGTAAGGCTTTTTTTTCCTGATGTCCATCAGTGCTGTTTTTAGTATGCCTTTGTTAAGGGTTGAAAACTAGAAAGGATTTTATAATTTAATGTTGTAGTCAAGATCAGCTTTTAGTGGCTAATGATAAAAAGTAGGGCTTCGTATGTATAAAGAAGTCTTAGCTCACATCTGTTTAATTAAAAAATAGAGACAAGTTTGATCTCTCTGTTAATCTCTGCCTACAAGCCACAAAGAAAAAATAAAATGTCTTTCATCTTAGTATAATGAAGTGAGTTCTGAAAATACACATTTTTAGTCAAATTTCCACTGCTGCTTAAGATCTGAACATAAAAATCTGTATCTCACCCACCCATATCTCCATCTCTCAAGAGTGACTCTGTATGTTTAGGTATATACTATATGTTCAACAGAAATTTTTCAAACATTTACATGAGCCAAACACCGTGTCTGGTGCTGGGATACAGAGGTGAATAAGGCTGAAGGACTTAAGAGCCTGGTCTCAGAATCCAGTGAGCTGGAAGCCTGGTTGGGAGTCCAGCAATAAGTACTTGGCATAGTTGTAAAGCTGGTATTCATTTTCTACCTCTGTGTCGGGCAGTATACATTGTGCTTTCTCCATATTATTTTATTTCGTCTTATCCAAGTCCCATAATTGCCCCCAAAGTATTATCCATCCCAGTTTACACAGATGAAGGAATGGAGACAGTTACTTGACAGTTATTTAAGATAAAGTAACTTGCCTGAAATAAGTATCTGAACCAAAATTCAGACTTAGATCTATCTCATTCAGTGTATCACTGCTACTTTTAGAAATTTTATATTCCAGTTAATTTAATTTAGTGATGAGATATACTGCATTCACTACCTGATTTTAATAGTTTAAGTTCTGTAAAGCAATTAGTGAAAACTATCTCGTAAAATTTTTATTCCTCGTATAATTTTGGTGACTTCTGTCTCTCATGTAATTTAAAATCATAAACAACAATATGGGCTTCCTGGATGCATATATCCTTTACAAGTGAATTAATAATGCCCCGCTTACTGGTATATTATTATATCATTCTTGATTTTTACCTCTTTCATCATCCTTTTCTGTCATTCAAAACTGAACATATAATACTAGCAATACATTATTCCACTCAGTTCAAAAAGATACTGAGAAAGATGAATATTTATACCTGTTGCCCAATAGCCAGCCCTTCAGGACAGTGGCAAGGAAGGAAGTTTAAGAGGGCAGAGTGATATTTAATATACTCAAAAGAATGAGTACAGCTCACATGTTTTTAAGAGACTTAAATATTTAGGGAAATGTCATGTAGATTTCTCAGCTTAACAGATCTGGGAATGACATATCATTTATCCTGAATTTAAGAGAGAATTAAAACATGGAAAAAGAACTATATGTGTGCCCTTACTATACTTGGTACCTAACAAATCCTTAGTAAGAATGAATATTATTTAATCCTTGATACTTGGAAGCAAACTTAATCCACCAAAAATAATGCCTTCCTGCCAACAGAAGAACTACAGAATAAACACTAACATTAAATGTACTGGGACACTGTGATAAAGACTTTCTAGGTTTCCTGCTATGGAGATGTTCTAGATGACAGATACTATGCTAAACTAAGATAATAGTCACAAAATACAAAAAGGACTAGTGTTTATCCAGTTTCACTTATACTTAATTTATTGCTTTCCTTTATTCATCAGATTACATATCGAGCAGCTTCTCTGTACCAGTAATTGTGCTAAGTCTTGGATATGAGATAGTAAATAACCTACTCATAAGGGTAATACAGACAAGATTAGTCCCTGGGAACCAACTGTACAGGCTCGTGTGAGCATACTGGCAGAGCTTTGGTAAATCCAAGAGTCTCTCAGGGGAAAATGGCAGCTTGGCTGAGACTTAAAGGATACAAAGAACTTAGTCACATAAGGATAGTGAAGGAAAGGGCTAAGTTTCTTCCTAACAGAGGGAAGGTCATGCACAAAAGACAAGAAGCAGGAGGAGCATAGTGTTAAATAGACTGTGTACCACTCAAGCTCTTGTAAGACAAATCAGATAATTCTGCTTTTCTCCTAAAAGCTTCCAAGAGTTGTTGAAGGATACTAAGCAGGGATTTGCATTTTTAGGAGATCATCAGCAGCCCGCACAGTAGAACTAAACTTGGGAAGCTTTCCCGGGTACCCTAAAGTGGACATTCCCTGCTAGATACACTACAGTGGACAAAATTAGAGTGATGTTTAATATTGTACTGTATAGCATAGCATCTGTCATCTAAAACATCTTCCCATAGCAGTACACTGTAGTGTGTATGGCCTTCATTATGAGAAAGAAAAACTGAGTTATGAATGTCATGTAAAATCATTTGTCATAAGATCACAGAGCACTAGAATACCAGCATTTTATAGATCAGAAGCCCAAAAGCCGAAGCAACAGGTACCGTTGTGGCCCAGGCAGGCCCAGACCCACAGGTCCTGACTCCCTCGTGTGAGCATCCCTCCCGGCTCTGTGCTGCCTCCGTTTCAAGAGAGCACTCAGATTTTACAAAGGCATGAGCAGAGGTGTGTTTCAAATGGCCAAATTACTGTTTCTGTTTTTCGCTTAGGAACCTTTCACAACCTTCTTCCTCAACGCGAATGATGGAAAATTTGACCATCCGGATCGAACCTTCTCATCCATTGCAAGGTCCTGGAGAACAAGTCAGAGAGATACTTCCGATGTGAAGGTAGGCGCTTTTCTTTGTTGATATTAATTGAATTTCAAAATGTGTTGCAATGTTGATTTTATTATTTAAGTGGGTATATGAGGCATTTTGTACTGTAGCTCTGTTCCATAATAATTAAAATTATATGCTACATCATAACCTTAAAGGGAAATAACTTAGAGCATCATTTAAAAATGTTGCATTTTGTAAATTAGGTAAGATGTTTTCATTATTTCTAAAAATTTCTATCTAATTTAGATGGAATAATCAGGAGATGGAAGGAAAAGCCCATAAATTGCCTTTCCTGCTGTTCACTCAATATTTGGCCCATTCCATAAAACACAGTGGGAATTGGATTTGACCTTAATGTGTCATATTGTTATAGCTTGCCCAGCTTTGGTTTTGTGTAGCCTGGGGCAATTAATAAAGCATTAATGACAAGACCCATTTAAAATGGAGGCTTTTCTGTGCAGCCTTAGCTTTTACTTGACTGTGCCTGGGGATACTATGCAACAATACACATTAGATTAAACCAACCAGAAGCAGCCAGAGCACAGGGTAATTTTACAGTTGGTACTGCTTAACTATTGTTAAATGCAAAGATTTGTTCTTCATTTATATGGGCTCTTGTTTTTTAAAGAAAGAAAATGATTGTGTTTAATACACTGAAATACATTTGCTTTCTTCTTTTTCTCTTTCTTCCTGGTAATAAGATTTCACGATCAGATTCTTGCATAGGTACATGTGTTTCTTCTTTTAAGCCCCTTCAAGACATTTTTCCATTAGTGTCAGTATAAAAACGTGATGGTCTCCTCTTTAGGGTGTTACTCCAGCAAACAGCACTTAGGTAAAGTAAAATTTGTCAGTAATTTATGTGAACTTATCTTTTGCAAAACATTTATATATAAAACAATTACAGTGTTACCAAACTAAAAGGAAAATTGGGTGAATCCAACTTCTGTTCTTTTCCAAAGCAGAAAACAAAACAGAGCCAACTAGAGTGTAGCATATGTAAGTTACATTTGTTGCTATAAAAGTTTATGTTGTGATTATTAGTTTATATACATGACAGTCACATTTAGAATGGGGGGATTTAGCATGTGTCCATATATTAAATTGGAAGTTCACAGTTTTATTCTAACAATACTAAATTGTAAAGTCTAACAGTATTATATAATTTTTATGAGGAATTAAAAATCTGTGTGCTGTCATTTCAACTAACTTACTACTAATGAATTCCTGGAAGGAGTCCATTTCTTATTTAATAATACTTTGAGATTAATATAGAAAATGGGGGTCCATGGGCTATCACTGATCAATAGTATTTAGAATCAACACAGTCTTTATAAAGAGCACTCAATAAATGTTCTGTGTGTGAAATAAATATCCTTATTTATAACTGGAAGCTTCCTATGACATTTAACCTTACTTAGGTCTTCAGTCAGAGCTGTACCATTATTATAGCAAACTATTTTGAGTGAAAATGCCTGTTCGCCGTTACCTGATACCATCGCAAGAAAGAAAAGTTTTTCAGCTGCATTGAAAGATTTGTATGCCCACACACATCTGGGACTGTCGTCCTAACTTATTTATTTAAATACAGTTTTGACTTAACTTTCTAGTTTGAGTTTTACCGATACTTTAGAGGAGCAGAACCTCAGTTTCCGTTTCAGTCTCGGTGGCCATTGCCCCGCTTCAGGCTCTTCCTGGGAAACAGCGGTTTTCCTGCTCAGACCCTTTCAGAAACATGGACATTTCATTCAAATCACAGTTGTGCTACAGACGTTTGCAGAGTCACAGAAGGACAGAGCCCACTGTGACTGTCACTCGTGGGAGGTTTTTGTTTCTCATCCTCAAGCAGCGGCACTGAACAAACGCATACTCGCCCCAGACTTAATTGGTTCATAAGGAGCTCATCTCCCCAGCCTGATGTTATGGGAGTGCTCTCCTTTCCAGTTCTCTCCTGCTCCTGCCCTCCTCTTTCACATTGTGTGATAACGAATCTTGAGTATCTTGCTGTGCTGACCTACTCTTTTCTTTGTAAAGAAAGCTACAGTATCTACAATAATGTCCTTAAGCAGTCTCCCGTGGACCGAGAGTTTACCTTTCTCTCCGATTGTTACCGTTACTGTGCAGTGAATCGGGTGCTTGCCCAGAAACCTGGATGAACTGTGCCTACATATACAAAGGGCAGCTCCTGTGAACCGGTCTGGTGGCTCAGAGGCTATATAAGTTTTGAAATTTTTAAACTCTCATCCCCAAAATGATAGTTGATTTCCTGTAGCAGTGTGCAAGGGAGCCTCCTTTTCTGCCGCCACATCATCACTACTATAGTGATGGAACTTTAGGAACTCTGGGTATTGAGAAATGGAGTTGCCTTTGCTTTGGTCTGCATTTGTTTGAGTGATACGCACCATTTTTCATGTATTTATTGACCTGTATATTGCACCTTTGCCCATTTTTCAGTTGGAACTTACGTGTTTTCGTGATGACCTGAAAATGACTTTTGACATTAAAATTCCAAATTACAAGTATATTTTCTCAGTCTTTCAGCTGTATGTTTCAATTGTGTGTGTGTGTGTTTCTAGTCAAATATATCCATTTTTCCCTTTCCTTTACAACATCAGAATCTGTATCCTTATGGCAGAAATATTAAAGAAAAGTTAATTTTTTGGTAATTACTAATGGTAACTTAAAAATTTTCTAAATTCACGAATGAACATATTGATTAAAGGGTACAAAATTCTTTGCTTTAAAATAATTACGGATTTAGCGAGGAAGAATGTGTTCCCAATACTTATATTAACCATTTTGCTATGTGTTAAAATCTAATAAGCTTTGTATTTCTTATTTATAAACTGTATTGTAGCTTCCACTATATTTTTAGGGAAATCTGTTTTCATTTCCTGAGACTAAAAGTATCCTTGCAAATCTACTAACTTAGATAACGCTATCGGAGAGAACTAGAATGTAGTCGATGGTTTCATTCTGTCTCTCTCTATTAATGTCAGTCTCTTCCTGTGCTAATGAACACAAGCTGGGGAAGAAAGAGTGCTGCTAAAGTGACCTCTCAGGAGAGAGGGCCCCAGAGTCGAGTCACACCAGTTAGTTTTTACTTTATTTACTTATTTATAGTTTAAAATTTCTCTCTTCTAACATAGTCTAGCTAACAATGACGTCCAACTTACAGAAGCTCTTACACTAATTTTCCTTAATGCCTTCAAAAGTTGTTATATGACTTTTTGAATAGCTACGTGGATGTCAGAAAAGGTAGCGATGACAAAATGTCATTAAGGTGACATAGTGTAAATTAATGCAGCTAATGGAGGTGCTTACCACTGACTCGGTGACCCATTATGAGCTCTGGTGGAATTAATGAATGCTCAGACATCAATCTCTTGAAAAAAGGAAAGAAAAGAAATGGCAGCATTAAAACCTTGCAGTGAATTATATTAGAAAAGTGAAAATGTCTGGATTGGATTTGATTTCACTAGGAAGCCATAAAATGGTATGCTTTCCCTGCAAAATATATTAAACTGAAATGTCAGATTTGATGCAGTAGGTATACAATTATGATAGTGTTAATAGTGGTCTTCTATCATTTTAAGACATACTTTCAAGTCCAATTTCTCAGCAGCTTGCACTTGTCATAAGCTTATAAATTAGAAATTGTGTTTGAGGATATTTTCTTATTTTTGACAGAACGCATATAATACTATTAACTGTACCGTAGGGTTTTAGTATAGCTATTAAAATAAACTAGAAATCACATTTACACACACAAAATGCCTGTTACAATATTAATTTTGTCATTTCTTTAATAATATTTGGTGTCTTTCTGAACTGTTTTTCATTTTAGAAATTTTAAGCTCCTTGTACTTTTTCCTTAAAGAGAAGCTGATTAACAGCAATTTAGCAATGAGAGTAGGCAGAAAGCAGTTATCTTTATTAGGTAAGCTAGTGTCTAACATGCCTCTGTAGGAGGATGCTTGCAAGTTATAATGGTGAGCTGCGTTCTTTTAGAACAACAGTTAACAGTTTTCAAACATACATTTTTTGTTGATTACTTGATGCAGTCTTCAAAACAGTCGCTATTTTTCATGGGAGGTTCCCAGAGATGAAGTGATTTGCGTAAGCTCTCACACGGACAGCTAGAGAGGAAGCCGGCACCAGCCCTGTGTCTGTCCACTTACTTCCGGTGCTTTATCCATCCACCGGCCATGCCGCCTATGCTTGGTTCTGCGTAATCAGACCATCGTGTCTCGTCACTTTAACTGTTTTGAAGTAAAGACCAATCTGGATACCCTAGTCATTCATTGCTGAATAACTAACCACCCCAGAATTTAACAGCATAAAAACATAATAATGATCATTTGTAGTCTCACTGTTTTGCAATTGAAGCAGGGTTCATTAGGCTTAGCTTGTCTCTTGTCCATGTAGGTCTGTCTGGGTCTGCATGATTTAACACGACTTCACTCACATGTCTGGCATCTTAGCAAGAATGGCCGGAGCAACAAAGGGCTGGCTAGTCCGTTCTTCCTTTCTATGGTCTTTACAGCAAGATCACATTTTCTCATGGTATCTGGCTACTAAGAGGATAATAAAACAGGAGCTACAAGCCCGCTTAAAGCCCCAGGCCCCCAAAACACAGAGTGGTCCTTCCACAGCTTTCTGTTGATCAAAGCAAGTCAGCACAGACTTCTAGAGGGAGGTTCGCTCCACAGAGTCATACTTGACAAACCTGTAGAGGCTGAAGGGATGGTTGTGGCCATCTTTAGAAATAATCTACCACAGTCCTCTCTTCATTCATAACTCACTTTCCTCCTGTGTATAAAGTACACTCACCTTGTTCCCCACAGTCTCATTCAGTATTGTGTCAGGCCCAAATCTACTCTCTCATCATCTACGCCATATCCAGATGTGGATATGGCATAGCCTTTCCTAATCTGGAGACCTGGAAACTAAAAAGAAAAGCTACCTTTCCCTTGTATACTCAGCTCACGGTGATAAGACAGGATGGACTAGACCTCAGTAGGCACACTGTTTGAACAATGGAGAATGTGGAAGGTACCTAACAGCTTTTAATTCCCAGCAATTCTGAAATCCATCCAGATCTGCATGGCCAGTTTCTTGGACTTCAGAACAAGGATTGTTCTGGATTTGGTCCCAGTTCTGCTATGCGCGCATGGCTCCCCTATGCACTTTTTTCTGTGATTCTCAATTCTATCCTGTGATACTTAGGCTTTGCCCTCTTGCTTTCTAACCTTAGAGTTGCAGCCAGGCCTTTTTTGCCCAAGTTCACCCTGTAGTTATAAAAATTCGTGACCTTTCTGCATATCAACTATAGTTCACCATTAGACCAAAAAAACCAAAAACCCTCACATACAAATTCTTTTGAGATCCTCTCTGGTTCAGGGTATGAATTGAGATGTTGCTTAACATTTTTAGAATCCCTTTGAGTGCTGTGCTGGTCTGTGAAACGCTACATGGCCTTGCATGCCTGTCATCCCCAGCACTCAGGCAACTGAAGCAGAAGGATCGTGAGATTGAGGCCAGCCTTGATCATAGCAAGTTCAAGGCCCGCTTGGACTACATAATAAGACCCTGTCACAGAAAGACTTAAATTTTGCTGTTCTCTTATAAAGGGGTTTTGTAGCCGTGCTCTTGATTTGAACTTGACTTTATAGCTATATTTTATTTGTAGCACCCTGGAATTGGACTTCATTCTGAATTTGTGTCTTACTTTGAGAATTTTGTTCCACCTGAAGAGAATTTCCAAGGCCTTTGTATTTCTTAAAATATTAGTTCATATATTTCTTAAAATACTACTTCAAAACTGAACAGTTTTCTTTTTATTTCATCTCTGTCTTACAATACCTTATCCATACACCATTAAAAGAAACCACCGATCACTTCGACATTCTGCCTGGAAATTTCCATAGTCAGAAACACAAGTTCATTAGGTTCTTTTTCTGTCTGAAATTGCTGCAGGAGACAGCCTTGTTAATTTTGCTATGACTGCAACCACGGGTTGCTTGTCTCCTGTTCCCTTACTGATCTCCTGACCCCGCTCTGCAATCTCCGTGGTACCCCTCCAGCCTCTGCACGCTGCCTACTCCCAAAGCCACATGTTTGAAGTTTTATTTCTTCAGCACTTCTCTTGGAGATTCTAATTTTGCTACTATGTAACAGATCATCCCAAAACTTACAGGTATAAGACAGCTATGTATTTATTTAGTTACCAGTCAATAAAAACAACTCATCTCTGTAACACACAGAAACAGCTGGGGCAGCTTGACTGGTCCAGAGAATCCAAGAACAGAACAGCTTGGGACCGGTTAGGACTGTCTGGCTGTCACATGATCTCTCTCACAAGTGACCACCTTATTTAGGTGGCAGCTGGCTTTAAAAAGGACATAATCAGAGCCTCCAAGACCTCTTAAGTATTAAGCTCCTTTGGAAGCTCTAAGTCTCACTCTGTCACATCCTGTGTGTGAAACAAGGCAGGCCATGTGCAGGGAGAAGGGAAATAGACTCCACCTGTTTATGGGAAGTGTGGTGAAGCAGAAATGCCACAGGCCTCCTGGGACAGGAGAGACTGTTACAGCCAACTTTGAGAAAACTCAATCATGTACCAATTTTAAAATAAGTTCAAGTTTGGTTTATATCATTCTATTCAATATATTGTACAATGAGATGTAAACCAAAATTTGAAGTACAAGTAACTCATCACATATATCTGATTGGTCTATGGTGAAAATGTTAATCTATATATTTAATAAGAACACCTAAATCATGGAAATTGTGTATATAATGTTTTCATTGAACACAAAGTGACAGCTCTTACTCTGAATTATAGATGCATGTTGGTGCTGGGTAAACTCAGCAGTAAAAGTTTTGGTCTGTATCTTAAAATAAGTTGATAGTGATTAGCTCCTAAAATGTATTTTGTACAAACTTATGAAATGCATTGTTTTACACATATGACTGCCTTTAATCCTCCCATCTATGCAATGAATTAATTCCTTTTATGAACACTACTGGGCAAATCAAGAAACTGATTTTTTTCTCCCCCAAAAATTCAGGTTATGAAAACTGCAGATCTGTCACACAATATAAACGTAACTGGACATAGTCCACTACTACTGTCCCACATTTACCTACCGACTTTCAGTAAAAGTTGCTACTTAAATTGTATTGTAAAACAAAACCGAGACACAAAATTCATCCTGTTCTCCTGCTTCAGCTCCTTCTCCCTAGATTTTATGATCTCTTCCGTCCTCTTCAGAAAATACCAAAATGTCCCTAATTTAGGACTTCGGTTTTAGATAGCTCAGTCGCTGATAGCTTCGGTGTTTTGAAGCCTCGCCAATAAACTGTGCTTCAGGAATTTCTTCATATCTGCCTCAAAATGTGTCTGTTTGGTGACTGTCCCTTCAAACATCAAGACGCTAACAGTTTACACCAACATCTTAGTTAACACCCTAATTTATGACCACATCCTGCTTGGCTAGATAAGGATGGAGCCGGAAAAAATCCTTACACCAGAAGTCTGCCCGCACGCCCTGGCGACCTACTTCCCCCTCGGACTGGCCCCAGGGAGAGCCTCTCCAGGCGTTTCTACTGGAGTGCTCTTCCCCAACGTCTCTGTCAGGCAGATCTTCTCAGCCTCTCCCTGCCCTCCTTGAGGATGACCAGCTCTTAGCACCTTCTTTCTACAGCACTTAGATTAAGATGAAATACTTACTTCCGCCACCTCGGCACTGTGGGAACAATTGTACTGGCAACTTTTAAACCAATTTTTCTTCCTCCCTTCTTCCCTGCCTGCCTGCCTGCCTGCCTGCCTGCCTTGATATGTTAGACGTAGTTTGTTAGTAGTACACATTTGCTTCTCCGTGTGAGCTACCTACTGCCCTCACTTTCTCTACGTGCCTGGACCCACGGCTTCACTTACCCCGACTTCCTCACCAGCCCTGGCTGTTCGTTGCAGGTCAAACCTCCTTGACAAAATGCTCCTCTACGAAGTTCGGCCTGTGTCCCCAGACTCCCCACCCACCAGGTCACCCTTCCCTGTCCCCGCTTGCTGCAGCTGGCTCCCTTTCCCGCAGGGACACGTGTACCCATTCCCCTCTTCTGCAGTCTACTCTGTCATCCGGTGTCCTTCTGCAAAACAAGTTTGAGAGTATCTGTAATGCTCCTTAAGCATTCTCACTGGCAATAAAAGGGAATCCAAACAGCCTGGCCTTTTACAAAACTATTATTAGGTCCTCTATACCTCCTGCCGTCTCTTCCGCCCATCCTAACCCACCCGACTTTCCCTGTACTCCTCCTGTACTCCGTTTCTGAGTGCCCCTTGATGGGACTCCGTGACAGCCCAGCTGCTTTGCCTTAGCCATGATCGACTCAGATGTCCCCGCTCCTTCCTCTCTGCCCGCTGCTCCCTGCCCTTGTTCCCGTACGTCATGATCATCTTTGTTGCAGTCAGCCCCTCAGACCACTGGGGTTTACGTGACGGTAAGGTCAGTACTTGTCCGCCCTTTGTTTCTCTAGCGCCCATCATTGTGTCCGGCACTAACAGCCTTCACTGTGAGAATGAGTAAATGTCAGGGAGGTACATTAAGAACAGTTCTGTTAAAATGGTTTAAATGCAAGAAAACTCTGATTTTTAAAAAATCCAAGCTTGGTTTATCCACAAAATTAGTTTATAAAGATGTATTCATGGTCCCATAATATTAAAGAAAATGAATATTATTATCTTAGGTTCAGATTGTCATAGAAATGGATCCCGTTGACACTGCGTTACTAAGGAAAACATCTACTTATTCTGTAACTGCTATGTTAGTTTTACTGGGAGAACTCAGGCAGGAAATTGTGTGTGCTTTTCTTAGGCAGTCAAGACTGAAGACCTCAGTATCTGGTGGTTTTAATTTTTTCTATGCATCCCTAGAAAAAACCACAAAAGATTCACATATGAGGTATTATTCCAACAGTGTTGATCATGTCATACAAATAAATGCTTTATGCTTTTCATAATATATTATTGGCCCCTCATCTGAACATTTGAAAAAGAATGGGAGAGGAGGTACACAGAAAAACTGTAGTGGTTGGTTTTAAAAAAACAAAACTTAGGGCCTTGAAATCAGCTTTTTTTAAAAATCAGATTTATTGTAAGATAACATAAACCTCACAGTTGTTGATACTTTGTGTCACACACAGTTTTATCTTGCATCCAATTGTTTATTCCATACCTATACCTAAGAAATACAAGTTGTCTTTGCATTCCATTTATTAATCACCTCTACTCCAGCGGCATGCATTAACTATTTAAGACTGATTACGATGTTGTACAGCACCTCCTCATTGTGTTCAGTGGTAGGTATAAAAATAATTTATTTTGGGCTAGAAGTGTAGCAATGGGCTTCATCCCCAGCACTGCAAGAGGAAAATTTTTAATTTGGTCAAGTTGCAAAATAAAACTAGATTTTCTTTATAAATATCACATACTGTAATCTCCAGTATAATCACGAGTAGAAAATATGTGATTTTTAGCCTCACAGGCATAACTTTTAAAATATATGTATAGTTCATTAATATTCAGAAAAAGTAGACTTGTTAATATAGCTTCATATGTTTGTTTACTAATTCTCTTGTGAATGATTGCTAGCTTATATACCTGCTTCTCTTAACCGTGGAAAGGTAAGATTGAAAATGGGTAACAGTTTCAGTTTTGTATATTATAAACATAAAACCTCAAGGACATTGTTCAAAAGAACAATTCATCTTCTCTTACCAGACACTTAAAGAAAATTAAATGGATAAAAGTATTAAAATACTGCTTTTAGTTAAAGAAAGTGTTTGATTTCATGTACAGTTAGTAAGTTCTAAGTTAATTCTTACATTCAACTGATTTTTATAAAATGACTTCATACGCTATATTTTGATCTGGGCAGGAACTAATTCCAGAGTTCTACTACCTGCCAGAGATGTTTGTCAACAGTAATGGATACCATCTTGGTGTCAGAGAAGATGAAGTAGTTGTAAATGATGTTGATCTTCCCCCTTGGGCCAAGAAACCTGAAGACTTTGTGCGAATCAACAGGATGGTAAGAGAAATTTTATTTTTGCTTGAGCAGTATCAGGAACTTAAATTATTCTGAAGTGCTACTTTATTTTTAACTGTTACAAATTGCCACTTAACATCTATGAATACACAGTTAAAATTTAAGAGAAAAGACCGAAAGCATTTTTTTCTGCTCTTCTGACAGCATTCATTGTTGTAGAGTGGATTTCCTTTCCTGAGGACTAATCAAGGAATGGTAATTCAGTTATGTTTGCTCCCTTAGGAGAAGGCAATCAGAGGAGCATCTGTTGACTGTACAGCATACTCTGAAGTGCTTAAAATAAAAGCCCATTCTTTATTCTTGTCTACTCTAACTAGTACACCTGCACACTTTGCTCATAAAAATACTCAAAACAGGAAAACAATTACATTTGGAGAATATTATATATAGGACATTTAAGCTTAAGATAATAAGCTACCTTATTATGTTAATGGGCTTGACTGTAAGAGAACACCTATCTCGTAAACATTCTTTTAATCTGTGTGACAGATGTCTTCATGTTCAAATAAGAAATGTGTAAATAGAATGTTTGCAAGTGGGAATTTTTATAATTCAATATATTTTTATCCATGAAGGAGATTTCAATCTCAGTGTGGTTATGGTGCATGGAAATGAACCACTTAAAAAAAAAACTCTCTAGTGTACTATTGTTCTTGGTCATTTAAGGAATTAGCTCAGTAAAATCAGTGACCCAAAATATATCTCTAACCCTGTTTTGCTCACTCCTAAGGTTTTCCAACTGACTCATAGGTCTATTTTATTTTGTTTTTACAGTTTATTTTGAATCAGAATCCAAGTAAGTTCTACACATTGCTTTGGGTTCACATATTCCTTAATCCTTTTTGTTGCAAGGGCTTTGATATAATTCACCCACTGAAACTTTTAAAAAAATCGATAAATTTTAGCCTATTCACAGAGTTGTTCAACTACCACCACCGTCAATTTTAGACCATTTTTATAACCCCATTTTTTTTTTTTTTTTTTTTTGTACTGGGAATCGAACTCAGGAACTTGTGTTTGCCAGGCAGGCACTTGTGCTGCTGAGCTATATCCCCAGCCCCTATCACCCCATAAAGAAACCCTAAACCCATAACATCTCACCCTATTTTCCTCATCCCCAACTAGCCCCAGACAAGCCTCATTCAATTTCTATCTCTCCTTTCTGTTTAGAATCTACTTTCTCCTTTCAATCTTTCTGCCTACCATGGATGTCTTATATAAAGAGAATTATACAACATCTGGTTCCCACTCCCCCCAATATCGTGTGACATTTTTTTGACTTTGCTAGGAGTCACATTCTCCCTGTACTTTGGAGCTGTATTTCCTGTCTCTGAGAAGTATCTTACTTTAATATACTTTATTCTACCAAGTTGTTGTTGATGTAATAAAATCACCATATAGATAGATAATCTGTAATCTAGTTTTCACCCTAGAGGAATATCATACATTACAGAATTTTATGCATATTCCCCTCTTACGTCACAATTTGTAAACTGGTACTTTCAGATACAGTATGCAGAGTTAGTTCATACTATCAGTTTGAACAACAGATTATTGCTTCAGTTTATATTTTTAATGTGAAGAATTCATACTGAAAATCTCTACTTACTGTTAGCATTGGCTGTCTAGTACCACACTGTCCTGACATACTTGAATGTTGACAGAAGTACCAGTGTAAGGATACAGATTTTCACATTCAACCCAGAAGCTGAATACACATGACTTTCTCTCAGTCAAATCTTTCAGTTCTATCTCCGGAGCCTACAACTGTGCCTGTAGCATAGTACTTGGTCAGCAGACATTTGCTGAGTGACTTAATAAATGATGTTCGAGTAGTAATCTCATTGCTTTCAGCAGATAGCCTACTTTGTCCAAGCAAGTCAAAATGAATAATCCCTTCACTTATGGAAAGTAGCCAGAATTTGTTGCATCCGAGTTTTTGCTGCTCATGCAGTTGAACAGAAGTTGTTACATATCAGGCACTAGCGTACACACTTGATTTTTTAAAAATCATTTGTGAGGTATCCCCATTTTACAGATAAAAAGCATCAAGACCCAAAGTGTTCATTAATTTACTTGGAACAATGCAGCTAGTAAATGGCAGAGCCCGGATGCAAATACAGAAAAAAAAAATTAACTTCAAAATCATACTGTTTCTGTTATACCATTTGCATCTGATTTTATCTCTTCTTAGTGAAATTCTTTGAGATTTATGGCTGTCAACTTACGTCAACCAAAATTTCACTTCTTTTTTTTTAAATCATGCAGGCTATTAATATAGATCCTTCACTAATAAAGACTGCAAGTTCACTAGCCATAGACATTAAAGAAAAGTAAAGCAGTTTTTTTATTATCCACTGAACATTTCATACTTATTAATTTGTTACTATTTACAGAAAACTAAACTGTGTAGGTACTAGGAAATGTGCAGGACAGTTTTCAGACTTCTGAGTAGGCAGCAATGTAGACAAAATGCAGAGAAGGCTGGTGTTGCTTCCTGGTTCCAGGATGAAGCCACATTTCCACCCAAGAGCATAGTCTCGGTAGTACCCATTGCAGGAAGTGTGTAACACACAGAACTAAAAAGTTGAGAAAGCTGAGGGAGAGGGAAGGATTTGGTGTGATTTAGAGGAAGGACCCATGTTACAAGAAATTGGGGAAGTGGCCTCCTGTGTGCACTATCCATTCCATCTGTCTTAAACATTTAGAAGAAGTTAAACGCTGAATTCTGTGTGAAGAACAGGAACATATGTCTTGCATTTCCAGAACAGCCATCCATCCAAGATCAGCTTTCTGTTAAAATGGTTTAAGTGGAGACTTCTTATACTGGAAGAAAGTTTCTCCCTTCAGTTTCTGCAGCAACCATCCTCCCCTTCATGGAGGTTGTCTCCATGAAGTTCAGACTGGTCTTGAACTCCCCATCCTCCTGCCTCAGCCTCCTAAGTGCTGAGGTTACAGGCACATACCGCCATGCCTGAAGTAACAACTCTCCCATCTTACATTGCCAGTAGCAAACCTCAGACAGAATGGGACTAATTAAATATTTCAGGTAGTACTCAGTTATAATGAATTAATTATTGCTGCAAGTAAAGAGGCCTGGCCACAATGCTGTTTGAAAATAAGAACACAGCTCATCCATGGGGCACAGGGGTGAGAGCTGCGTGCTCTGTAAAGAAGCCCAGAGGCAGGCGGCGGGCGGAAGGCTCGCTTGCCGTGAGCTCAGCTGCACTGACGTTTCCGCGTGCAGAAGTGGGAAGCAGCGGGCTGGGTCAGGAGAAAGATGCCCCAGGGTAGTTCATGGAGAAGCATTGTATCCACTCTAGAATTAGCCTTTACAGCCATTCCTTCTTATTATCCTTTCTGCCCATGGCTTACTTTGTCTTCTCAGCCGTTGGGGTCTGTTCTTGACTACGAAACATGACAAGACAGGGCTTTAAAGAGAACTCGGCCTGCAGCAAATGATGCTGAAAAAGCTGCATATCCATATGCAGAAAGGTGGGGGGCCTTAGTGTTTACCTCACTTCATATAACATAAACTCTAAATGGATCATAGACTTCAGTGTAAAACTTGAGACTGTAAAAATTCTACAAAGAAGCATATAGGATAGGTCTTTGTGTTCTTAGGTTTGGCAAAGATGTCTTAGATGTGACCACAAAAGCAGACACTGGGCTTTATTAAAACTCTTCTTTGAACAGTGCTGTTAAGAAAATTAAAAAGTAAGCCACAGATTGGGAAAAACTTTTTTGACACATCTAATAAAAGGATAGGGCCTATAAATATATAAAGAGCACTCAAAAACAAAAAAAAAATAGGAAAACAGTGCTTACAAAATTAATTTTATAAAAGCAAGGGCAAAAGAATCTTCAACAGAAATGATTTGTAGGTGGCAAATGAATGTATTAAAAGACATGTCACATAAAAATTTAATCCATAAAAGGCGGGCATGGTGACACACATCTGTACACCCCACACTTGGGAGGCTGAGGCAGGAGGATTGCCAAGAGTTTGAGCCCAGCCTTGGCTACATAGTGAGTTCAAGACCAACCTGCATTGCAAAGCAAAACCTTATCTCAAAGCACAAAAAAAACTGATCCACAAACCACCCCCAAAGTTAATTAATCAAAGTGAGATTTAATGAGATACAAACACACAGTAGAATTTGTATTGTCTCCCTAGTGTAAGAAACTGAAAGCATAAATAAAATCCAAAAGGTAGGATAGATATTGTGAACAGGAAAGAAACTGCTCAAAAGGAAAAAAACAAATGGGATGGGTGAGAGGCAAAGAAGGAAAGGAAATTCACACACACACATACATACACACAAGACAGCTAAAATAATTGTACTACTAACTTCTATCCGTTCAGTGAAAAGAATAGGCAATGATTATATTGTTGGATCAGTTTTACATGCCTGTATCTGGTAATCTGAGCAACTACTCTGAGGGTAACAATATGCAATATAATAACCACTGTGAATTTCCTGCCATCATTTTGTGAACTTCTGTATCATATTTATTGTTCCTTTTCTCTTTAAAATAAAAACTGCATTCCACGCCCTGGGGGGGAGGGGCGCGGACACTGAGACCCACATACCCTGCCAGCAGAAAATAACTCATCAGCTTCTTACAAAGTCACACACACTTGCCGTACCCTCAGCAACCCTGTTACTCAGTACTGACCCAAGGAAAATGAAAACTTATGCTCCTATGAGAACATGAATGTTGACAGTGGCTTTGTTTGTTTTCATCAAGCCCCAGAAATGTTCCTCATCTAGTAAATAGACATTACACAAGCCAGCACCAGTTACCAACCAAAAGGAGCAGCGTGCCGGTGTATGTAACACACTTCCCTGCTATCGGGTCAGTGACGTCCCTACAGCCTTGACAGCTTTTTTAATCTGTTGTTTCTATCTCCCAAAATTGACTTGTTTTCGGTGTACAAGTTGAGTGCCTTTTAGTACCTTTACAGAAACATGTAACTCTCAGCACAGTCTAATTTTAGAGCATTTCCAGCATCCCAGAAAGATCTGCAGCCCAATGCCAGCTGCAGTCAGCCATTAACACACTATTCATTTCCATGGGTTTGCCTTTTCTGAACATTTAATACAAAATATTCATGCAGTATGAACTCTTGTATTTAACATCTTGCACTTAGCTTGCTCTTTGGGATTCTTCCATGTTGCAGTGTGGATCAGTCATTTGTTTTACTTTATGTGCAGTAGTATTCCATTGTAGGGATATCACATTTTGTTAATTTATTTGTCAATTGGTGAACATTTCAGCTGTTTCTGCTACTTGGCTATTATGATTAATATTGCTGTGAACATCCACATCCAAGTTTTTGTGAATGTAGGTTTTCATTTCTTAAGGGTATACTGCTAGGGATGGAATTGCTAACTCATATAGCAAATTTATGTCCTAATTTTTAAAGAAACTGCTGATTACAAAGAGACCATGTCACCTTACATTCCCACCACGGTACGTGACAGTTCCAGTTCCTCCGTACCCTCACCACCACTGATTTTTACCTGGGACTTTTTTTTTATGATAGCCATTCTAGTGGGTGTGAAGTAATGTCTTGTTACAACTGTAATTTACATTTCTCCAGTGACAAGTGATGTTGAACATTTCTTCACTTGTTTATTATATGCAAAGGCGTATGTTTTAGTAAAACAATAAGTAATGATTCGGAAAAGGCAGTCATGCTCCAAAACACAAATCCCTGAGGCGACATCACACCTAGAATTTTTTGAATGTAGGGAGAGTTAACAATTATTGATGAGAAACTGACAAGTAATTAGTGTTAACATAAACTAAACAAGGAAGACCATACATTCTTGACTAAATTTGCAGAAAAATTACAATACTTGGTTCACCTAGTTCAGCTGGCAGTAAGGCTATGCAACTAAGTCAACTTGTCAGATAAATAAAGTTTCTACATTCTCTGTGAGTTGGCCGAGCCCTCTTATAGATCACATTCTGATATTTATTGCCACCTGCGTCCCCATCTTCCTGTACAAAGAATGAAACTGAATTCTGTAAGACATCAAGTGTATTACCGTTCATTATTCTATGAAGCGGTGGAACCCTGTATCCGCTTTTTTTCTGTTTCCTGTTTTAGATCATCAGCTATTATCACAGCCCCCAGTGAGAGCCCTCAGCCATACTGATTACATTTTGCTGCTTTTCTCATCCAGACTGCGAAACCAGATAACCCATTTTATTATGAATAAAAATCAGTGAAGTTCCAAGCAAGACCCTGGAGGAGATGTAAACTTTGTAGCTCTGCAAGAGACTTCAGTGTGTACCCGGGCTTCATTGGCCACTGACCAGTAGATCCCAGATTTTGGAATTGTATCCTGAAAGATGAAGGGGCAAAGCCCTGCCCTTATTAAGTAAATGGTATGCTACTATCATCAGTACACAGTTTACACCTTTTTATCTACATCCCGCTACTGGCTGCCTGGGGCAGTCTTGTCCCCTGGCATAGCTGCGGACACTTTTCCCTCTACTATCCTCAGTTCAAGAAGTAACTGCTGACAACGGCTGCAGATCAGGATGCACACACTAATCCTAGTCACTTTTCCTCATACCTGTCTGGTATTCCTGGTATCCTCCCTATGAAGGCTGACCAGAATAAAATACTAACAACAGTGCTTATGAAATGTGACATTTTTCAGTGTTTATTCTTTGCTAGACCCTAGGCTAGAACTTCAGGTGCATCATTCTTATAAATCCTCCAGAAAAGTCTTCTGAGATAAGTTTTAACCGGAAACCCAGCAAGGTACATTAACTTTCCAGATCCAGGATAGATAAATAATGACCAGAAAAGCAGTGGAGATGGAAAGGGAAAAGCGAGGGCAAAGGGGGAAAGGCGAAGGGAAGGAGGCCATAAGCCATTTCCTTGGGATGAGCAAAACAAAGAGGTGAGCAGGAAGTGACCGTAGGCCAGTAGTGTGGTCCAGACCAGTGGCTGTGCGGATCTCATCAGCGGTCCCCACTTCAGCCTCTGTCATCTGCCAGCCTCATCCTGCAAGAAAGAGCTTAGCTTAGTAC
Organism: Chinchilla lanigera; assembly: GCF_000276665.1. Classification (NCBI taxonomy): domain Eukaryota; kingdom Metazoa; phylum Chordata; class Mammalia; order Rodentia; family Chinchillidae; genus Chinchilla; species Chinchilla lanigera. Next base: position 10,437,207 of record NW_004955431.1, on the reverse strand, counting down.
TGAGGAAGTTCCACTTCCTCTGCCCAGCTGGTGTGAAAAGAAGGCAGATCCTTGACTTCTACAAATGGAAGAAATGACGTCCACTTACAGTCTAGCCTTCGGAAACACAGGATTGTAGAGCTGAAATGGGTCTTTTACTTGAATGAGCAGGCCAAAGCCCCCAAAGCCAGGGACTGGTAGGTTTAAACCCAAACGCTTCCCAGTGGACTGTGCCTGGCATCATAGGTTGGAACACAGACTAAGCTCACATGTATAGCCTTCAAGACTTCACCTGCATGGACTGGAGGTGTGGCTCAATGATAGAGCACTCGCCCAGCATGCATTGAGGCCTGGGTTTAGTTCCCAGTGCTGCAGGACAGAAGCTTCACCCACATACTCATTTAAAGTGTCTTTATAGACTGACACCCAAGAACCAAACCAAGACAGAATTATACTGTTTCCACCAGAGCATGTTCTGATCACAAAGTTATAAAGCGACGTTGGCATATAACCTGTTTGATATTTGCCAGACAGGACATAGATACACCTCACCGTGACTCAGACTTACAGTCCAGTTCATCATCAGAGGAACTCTGCCTATGTCATTACTCATATGCCCACCACATAGGTTTTCAAAAAAGACCTTTAAGATACATGATTCAGTTTCGTATCATTTGAGCTTAAGGAGAGCCTTGCCAGATTGTTCGTTGGAAGGAACAGCCCAAGAAAAGGTTTAAAGCCATAAAGAGAGTTTAAATTCTCAGATTCTCCATCTTTAATCAAATGTAAAATACATGAATGTAAATGTTGAATAACAAATTATTTTTATTTGTACTTGTTCTGACTACTTCTATTCCATATAAATTACATACAACAAATAATTCACTTCCAGGACTAACGTATCAGTTCACGAATTGACTTTTGGTCATATACCTCCTATGTGTTGCATCTTGTCTTTTTACCAGTGGAGTCCTGCTGAGCAGACTTTAAGGCATTCATGTTTCTTTAAAGCAAGGCTCACTCTCTAGCATATTAAAGATAAATACTCATCAAGCGGCTCTGAGCGCTGAATATAGCCGGGTGAAGTTACTGCTGCTCAAAGGCTTGTTGTCACAATGCAGAATGAAGTTTTACCTTTAAAATATCAGAGGCAGGTGCTTGTCCATTTTGAAATTATCATTAAACATTCTAGGAATGAATAGTGCTTTTTCATAAGTAATGAACTCCAACCTGTATTGATGAAGAAACCAAAGAGGCAAGTCCCTGGTGGGGGTGTTCTCTGTTCTAAACCCAGTTCCTGTCATCCCCTGTGACTGTGGAAAGACTTGTGAACTGCACCTTTACTACCTGGAGCAGAAGCCTTTACCAGAGTGCTGCATATTTAGGGAAAATAGCGACCTCAGTCTTCGCTTTGCATCCCCTGCAGTCAGGGCCAGGTTTTATAGAATATACGCACACGGTGGCTCAAGAAGTGTTTCTTCTTTCTGTCTTCTCTGGATCCTCCTTAAAGGAACTCTGCAAAACAGAAAGGGGACACTCTCTTGTACAGCAGGGTGCCTTGTCGGTGCAGCCATTGTTTGCTTCAGAATCAGAGCCGCAGGACAAACCCCCGTGCGGCCTGTGGGAAGGCTCTGCAGAGCTGTGCAAGGATGTCGCTCACAGTGCAGCTTCTCCTCTGCATCCCACTGCGGTGCTTTCCTCCACTTAAAATTCTCCTTCACAGAAGCTTTCTGTAATTTCCCGTTCTAGCTTTTGGTCAGTTTTTCCTTCCTGCCTGTGGGGATTGATCATAGATGCAGAAACTGTATCAGACATCTATGTTAAAATGAGTGAGTTTAACCAGTGGTCTACATATTTTCAATTTTTGCTGAAGGAATATTTATGTGGTGTATTTCTGTAATATACAAATCCTAGTCACTAGTAAAAATACAGGTGTGTTTAAATTTTCCATAAATTCCATGACTGTAACCTTCATTTTGTAAAATATTGTTTTATAACATTAAAAGTTTCTAACTTGGGGCTGGGAATTTAGCTCACTGGCATAAACGTCTGCCGGCAAGCATGAGGTCATGAGTTCGATACCCGGTACTGCAAAAAAAAAAAAAAGTTTCTAACTTTATATTGACTGGATCATTCACATAGGATTTATTTCTTATGAAATAGATTTCAAGAAAATGTGCTGTAGTAAATTTTCAATTTGGACTGAGATTATCTTCAGGTTTTTGAAGGAGCTACTTGTAACGAGCCTTAAATATAAAATTGAAGATGTCATATATTCCAAAGAAATTGTATTCACAGTGGAAAAAAAGCCTTCCTCACTTTGTATGGATTAGTTCTCTGTATCCGTGAGCATCCCCTATTCTTTCATTTAAGCTGTCATTAAGAAATCCAAAGAAAAGAAGACAAAATAATATTACAAATATGATGATATTACTGATTATTAAATGCTTGGCTTCATTGTACCATGGAGGTGATTGAACAGGTATTTGACAGATTGAAAGCAGCCTTTCCTTGTCTACTAACTAATTTCCTTCTCTTACTTTAAAAAAATTAAATATCATTTGGATTTTTTAAACGATGTGTTTATTTTGGTCCATTGTTGTTAGTTGCTAAAGTTATGGCTAGTGAAAAACATAACTGCTTAGAATTTTTTATGCTTTATAAGTATAGTTACAAGAATTATGTCCCTTGAAGAGTTGTTGTGAAATTCAAAATTTGGTCATTAGAAAGTCAAGAAAAGTGATATAGTCAGTTTTAGTAGACACTTTGTTAAATTCTAAATGTAGTGAATTTATACGGTAAGTATTGGCTTAATTTATCCACAGAAACCTGGGCTGCTTACAGCTGACTTACTCATGAAACATTAATAAAGCATTGTGTTCAGTTCTAATGTGATTATAATCTGACCTCCTGACAAAGGACAGAAATAGAAAGTATCTCTGATAGCATTACCCTAATGCTGGGTTCATCAATCATAATCTATCCCTTTTTAAATTTGTTTTAGAAAAAAGCCCTTCACGGATGTGCGCTGGTAATTCCGTCCAGCTGCAGGGCATTCGCAGTGCACTGAGGCACGGGAAGCCGAGTCTCCGTGTGGGCTTGCTTTTCCGTATCACATCCTTTATAGAACTTTTATATTATAAAGAAAAACCTCTTTTATCATAGGCAGCAATTTGAATTTGGAATATACTCTACTACTAAAAAAAGCTAATCGTGCTTTAACAGGAACACTAATGGTGTTCATTCAATGTGACTGATAACTGTTGAGGTCCCAGGCATTGTTTTTCATGTGTGCAGTACACCAGTGAACGGTCAAAGATCCCTCATTAAACTCTCTTTCCATCAAGACAAACAGTAGACATAAATTTAAAAAGTGCCTTGTGAGTTAGAAGGTGATCAATGCTATGGTAAAAAGGGTAGTGCAAGGTAAGGGGACGAGGAGTGTGGCGCAGCGGTGTAGGACTGCCTGCCTTTGAAGATGGTATCTGCCCTGAGACAGTGAGGAAGGGAGCCCAGTGATGCTTGGGAAGGCAGCTTTGCTGGCGGAGGAATATCTGCTGCAAAGGTCCTGTGGCAGAGCTGTGTGCTTGACAGGAGGCTCATGATCATCAGTGTGAAGTGAGCGAGGGGCATACACTTTAGTAGAAGCTGGAGTGGTAATGGGGGCTCTTCCTACAGAACTTAAAAGTCATCATAAGCATAAGCATTTTGCCTCTTTTACCCTCGGTAAAACGCAGAATCATCACCAGGTCTTAGCAGAAAAGTGGCATTATCTTATGTGTAAAAAGAATAACTCCAGGTGCAGAGTTGAATGACCAAGGCGTGGATAGAAACAGGTCTGTCAGAGGGTCCTGTTAGAGGCGCTGGTGCTCTGGACCACGGGGCGCCAATGACGGTAGTAGGAAACTAACCGCCTCTGGTGTGTATGAAAGGTAGAGCCCATAGCAGTGACAGCAAACGTTTTAGAGACATGCGCCAATCGCTTCTTGGCCTTTTGGTTAAGATAAGTGAGACAAGTGCCAAAATTCCAACCCAAAGTGCCGACACTACAATTAAACCTGATACTGAGGTTTCTGTTTAGAAAAGACAACTCATACATTAACATATTTTGTCTTAAAAACACAGCACCAGGCTTCCAGTTACCTTTTCCTCTCAGATTGCTTTGCCCTTACAGAGGCAGGAAAAGGGTGCGGGACGAGTGAGCATGGTGCTGTTGCTAGCATGGCAGAGAGAGATCCACCTTATTTAGGTCAGCTCTGCTGGAGGAAAGTGATACTTGGTGACTTTTTCAACTTGGCATGCTGGAAAAGTGTTCTAGGCAGCAGAAAAAGCCAAGCCAATCTATTTACCCCCACTGGACTGATCTTTTTGACGACATAGACTACTTATCTGTGTATTGCCCAGGGGTAGTGTCTGGTGTATGATAAGAGGTCAGTTATTTGGGAGAAGGCAGAGATTAGACTATATTCACTTTATTTATGTTTCAATGGGATATTCTCCCGGAGACCAGAGGTTGTGTCTTGTGTGTCACAGCCTTCCTGAGGCCTTAAAAACTGTCTGGTGCTCCATATTGGATGGATGGATGGATGGATGGATGGACAGGTGAGTGGGTGGGTGGATGGATGGATGGATGGATGAATAGATGGCTGTTTTCCTTATTTGAATTATCATCTTCCTATGTCCTTATAGTTTATTTCCTCATTAGAATCTTGATTGTCACAAACTCTAAGCCTTCCCTGGCCACCTGCTATAAATTCTGTGTTCTTTTTTTTTTTTTTTTTGGTACCAGGAATTGAACTCAGGACCTAGCACTTGCCCGGCAGGTGCTTATGCCGCTGAGCTATATGCCTGGCCAACCTGCTATAAATTAAAATCCTCTCCTCCAGCTGACATACTTCTTAACTGCTTAGCCCTACTTTACCTTTTTCCTTTGCATTTACTACCTTGTGCCATGCCCTATATCAGTGGTGGCGAACCTATGGTACACATGTTATTTGTTTTTCTTTTAAGACAGAAGATATTATTCTATGAATTGTTTTCAAAATTAAAACCTCAGTATTTAGGTTTAACTGCAGTGTTGACACTTTGCAATAAATAAGTGGATTTGGAGTTGCAGGTTGGACACTTTTCTCTAAAAGGTTCACCGTCACTCTTCTATATCTTACTAATTACCTTGGGTTTTTTTGTTTTTTTCCTGGTACCAGGAATCGAACTCACAACCTTGCGCTTGCCAGGCAGGCGCTGTGCTGCTGAGCTAAATCCCCAGCCCCTACCTTGGTTTTTATTGTCAACTTTCTGGCAGGAATTTTATTTTCCTTTGTTCACTACCATAATCCTATAATCCAGAGGAGAGCCTGGTGCATAGCAGATCGTATTTGTTGATTGAATGAATGAATGAATGAATGAGATTTTTCTCCAGCCTACTCCAGTGTCCTAGTGTTTCTATAATTCCTTCCTCTGTGACCATCATAGATTTTATATTGTTTTAATTAATTAAGCTATACATATTTATTGAACACTTACTATTCAATGATAGTGATGGGGAAGACAAAATAATCATTAAATATGGTTGGTATCTTCCAGGCTTCCTATAACTGAGGACACAGTACTGCACATATGAAACAGTGCAATGCTCATTGATAATAATGCCATTCCTTTAAAAATACAGCCGTTCACAGTTGATATAAGTTGATTTCGTCAGGAAGTTTATCCACACTGTCTTATTGCATTAGGTGGCAGGAAGATGTTCATAAACAATGCTGTAGAAATTTGCAGTAAAAAGACAAGTGTGAGCAAGAAAACTCAGGAAACAAACACTGACCTGAGTAACAAGGGTGAGCGTGACCTGAGAAATTACACAGGAGGAGGGGTGTTTTCATGTTACAGAGAAGAGAGCAGCGAAGGTTCAGAGGGCTGTGTGCCCAAGTGCTGTGATGTTCTGTGCTTCCGGAAGCCATGAGAAACAGCAGGGCGTGGGGGACCACCATTTGAAAGGCCTGAGTCAGGTGGGACTTCGGGGGCCTTGGAGGTGTGAAATGGAGGCTGGCAGGTGAACATGATGGCTTCGGAATTCTGCTCCATCCACAGGGTACAACGGCTCAGGTTAGAGAAAGTGGTCAGAATCTTGCAGTGGTCTGTTCGGAGGGCAGTGAAGGTTGGAAAATAATCTTATACATTATACGTCCAGCAGTCAAATAATGGAGTAATTGAAGCCCCTCCCTCAGATAAACATTTGAAGCAATGATGTTTATTTAGGGCAGCTGAATAATGGAAGTTATAATAGCAAAAGCTGGCATAGACACAACAGAGATGAGATTTTGCTTTTCTCAATATCTGTTAGAATATATGCAACTCTGGATAACTTTTTCATTACTAAAAGTGGGATTTTTGAGGTACTAAAAGAATGGAAAATATATTTGCTATTCTTTGGAAGCAGTATGAATTTAATAATGCATAATAAAAGAACTGAGGAAGGGCTGGGCATAGTGGTGCACGCCTGTAATCCCAGCACTGAAGAGGTTGAGGTAAGAAAGAGGATCATAGTGAGTTCAAAGCCAGCCTAAACTGCATAGGAATACCCTGTCTCAAAACAAAGGAACAAACAAACAAACACAAGAGAATTAAGGAATAAAAATTATCTCTTCTAGTTCATGTCAGTAGCCTGTTTTTTTTTTTTTTTTTTTTTTTTTGTCCTTCTAAATTTCAAGAGGCTGTATCTCAAACCTATTACAGAAAAAATACTCTGCTGTCTAATACCCACAGGACAAAACGGAAATTAGAATTAGGTAAGTATTATCCATCTAAGAGATACCCTCTCTGGTCTCAATATCACTCTTTATTTCCTTCCTTTCAGATCCCCAGGGTGGAGTTATGGACTGGGAATTGGTTTATCTAAGTTTAAAGCAATTGCTTTTGCCTTTAGATATGCATGGAGATGGTAAAGTAAGCTATTACGACTATTGAAACACTAATAGCTTCGTAATCAAGTATGTCTTTATATTTTTTCTGATAGTGTTGTACTAAAAAGTCCAGAGTAGATTGCTACATGAAAGCACAATTTTAAAAAGAACAAATAAGCAGATACAGTGTATTTACTAACAGACGAATACAGTTTATGATAGCAAAGAGCCCAGGGTTAGGGTTTTCCTGCCTTAGTTAGATCTTTACACTTAACTATATGAGAGCAAATATTAGATTCTGAGATAGGCATTTGACTTCAAACATACTTAGCTTTTAAATGTTCTGAACTGGATTTTCTTTCTTTCTGCACAGTGACCAGCGAGACAGAAAATCTATAAGACATCATCTGTTTAGCTTCCTGTCTCCTTTCTTTGTCATTTAATTTTATAACTAAAAAAGGAAAACGCCACAAAGTTATTTAAGTAAAATTCTCAATTGATTAACCATGTTGGCTCAATATATAAACTACAATAAATAATTGTAGGTATAATAAATACTTTTAAATTTAATTAAACATTACTGTGAAAATTATGAACTAATAAGTTTTAAAACTGAGATAAAGTGGATACTGAACAAAATATATAAATGCCAAAATTGAGACTTACTTAAAGAAATATTCCCCATTCCTTCAGAAAATCCAAGACCCTTCTTATTTTTAGGGTGAATTCTATTTAGTTTTCAAGAGCTAGTGAATTAATTTTTTATGCAAGTTGTTCCAAAAAACATGTAAAGCCATGCAGTTCATTTTGAGGTTAATATGATCTTGATTCCAAAAGTGCTTAAAAGGAGGAGAAAAGACCAGTTTCATTTATGACTACAATATAAAAATTCTGAGCAATAGCTCATCAGTGCATTACATCTTTAAGTGTGTGTGTGTGTGCGCGTGTGTGTGTGAGTGTTTAAAAGTGGGATTTAAACCTTTAGGGTCAGGAGAAAGAAGAGCAATTTTAAGAGCAATTTTATTTAAAAAATACAGATATAGGGATAAGTAACAACAATTCCAAAAACAAAATCAACTTATAGGACACAATAGCATTTTTCTATATCATCAATAACCAAGTGTAAACTGTAGGTTTCAAAAGCAGCAGAATTTATGAACTATCTAAAAATAAATTTAACAAAAAATACAATTAAATTTTTATGGAGAAACTTTGAATTTTTTTTTAACTTTGATATAGGAGACAGGAAATGATCAGAGTAAATAGACATTTTGGAACATTGGTGAGAAAGCCTTGAATAAGTTTTGCTACCAGGTTTGGAATACTGGAATCTCCTTCTGGAGGTGGGTTCTAGTTTTTCTCTGTCCTAAACAAAGAATTGGTCAGGACGAGCACAAAGGTAGGAAAGAAACAGGCTCTGCACAGCAAATTTGGGCCAAGAGAAATTAGGAAAAGAAGTATGTCGTACAGCATGAGGGTGGACCGCCATGCAGGAGAATAGGGGCAGTGGCAACTGTCCTTTCTGTATCATGCACTACCCAGGCTGGGGTCAAGGCCACCCTGTCAGAAACCTGCAGAAGTTTTTGTGAGAGGTGTTTGTCCAAGCCTTTGGGAATTACTTAATCTTGAAAAAGGAAGAATGACTATATCAGGTGAGCACACATGTCTTGATGGATAAGTACATCAAAGAAAGTGAAATAAAAGGAAGGAATAAAGGAGAAAAGGATGAGCAAATAGGGTTTCCCAGATATATTATCATGTTTTATTATCTATAAATGAAAGCAATTTTATTATTTCAAATAAATATTCTCACACTACAGATAACATCACACATTAGTGAGGAAAGGAGTGCTTATTTAATAACTCATATTGGGAAATATGACTCGCTATATAACAAAATAATACTAGATGTTTATCCTAATACCTACCATATATGAATAAAAGTACATTCTAGATCGATTAAAGACAAATGTGAAATAAAAACAAGTGCAAAGCCAGTTGGTGAAAATAGAAGCTATCTTTGTAACAGCAAAGAGCATACACTTTTAAAACAATTATTCAGTGGCAAGACATGGTGGTGTACACCTGGGCAATTCAGGGAGACCTGTCTCTGCATTAACCCAGAAGATTAACAAGAGTATTAGATTTGTATAAGAATGTCAAATTTCTTAATCATCAGAGTAATATAAATTAATGCAAAGTCAGTGGGAATATGAAAACTTCAGGTACTTCTGAAGGGAGGGAGAAGGGTAGTCATTCTGAAAAGCAGCTGGGCACTAGTGAGTCATTGTGTACACACAGTCAATGTTGTGACTCACTTGCCTTTTTCCAGATTATAAATCCCAAAGAAATGTTTACAGAGCTCCAAAAAGCCATGCAAAAAGGGCATTGATCACAGCCTGTGTCGGGAGAAGTTAATACTCAGGCAAGCGAATACTCGGCTGGCGGAGTTCTGTGCAGCTGAGAACTAGCTATCTACAGTGACAGACATGCGTCTTAAAAGCAATGCTAAGTGGGAAAAATAAGGAACAAAGTGCAATCTTGTAAACCTAGGCTAGGTGCATAGATCAGAAACACATACATGCTCCAAAGCACATGCAAAAAAGGGAGAAACATGAAGCACATACAGTTGTTGCTCCTGGGGAAGGAAGGAAATGAAAGTATGAGCTTGACCTAAAAGGTAATAAACACATTCTGAAAACTCAAATTAGTGAAAAGTTGGCACTGTTTCAGCCTCTCATGACTGTATTAGGCATTTTGTTCAAAAATAGTTTTACTGTGAGTAATGGTAAATTTTATCAATCCTTTAGTGCTATCTGTAAGTTTTATTTCAGATGAGATTAGGCACTTTCAGCGTGGTATGGCCATCGACTGTAAGTTTTATTTCAAATGGTGGTTACTTGGCCGAACATGTTGTTAAAAGTCTTCCTTTAAATAATAATCCCGCAACTATTCTCAAGTCCTGTGAATGGATGTGGGTTATGCTTACACTATGATAAACATGCATATGCTCATTTTTTAAAAATCCTTTCAATTATTGAAGCAGGAACTGAAGATATTACTAGTAATTACCCTGATTTTTCCTTAGTTTACTAGTCATACTAAATTGAGAATATCACTTATACAACTTGACCAAACAAATATTATAGAATAGAGAATTTTTTTAATTTTAAAAATAAAAGGATGAAAACATTAACAGACAGACAACCTTTTGCAAAATAGCAAAAGAACAGTACAGACAATACAGAGTTACAAACAAAGTGGTAGGAAATTAACAATGACTGTTGTATTACATATTGATACCTCCAAAGTGGTTTCTCATGAAAACATAGAGACATGCAATATTGATCAGTCAAGGACTCATTAACAGTTTCTTTCAGCAAAGAAATAGAAGACAGAAGATCAACTATGTTAACTATCCTGTATATACATACATACAAAATTTCTCCTTTTTTCCCTTCTCTTTTCCCACATCCCAGTTGACCTTTACCCTTGAGCATTTTCCTATCATTTCACAATGTCTATCATACCTCCTAGTTTATATTAACTCTTTCAGGTTTTACACTAGTGAGACAATGCGGTGCTTGCACATGCAGTTCTGATTTATTTCACTTATGAGTATGATCTCTACTTGTGACCATTTACCTATAAAAGCCTCGAGTTTATCTTTCTTTATAGCTGAGTAATATTCCATTATATAAAAGTACCACAATTTTCTTATCCAATCGTCGGTGGATGGACATTTGGGTTACTTCCACAATTTAGCAATTACAAATTGTACTGCTATGAACATGGGTGCACATATATCGCTGTGATAATGATATTTTTAGATCTTCTGGGAAAATACCAAGAAGGGGAATAGCTGGATTGAATGGGACCTCTAGTCCTAGTTTGCTGAGGAATCTCCAAACTGATTTCCACAGTGGTTTCACTAGTCTGCATTTCCACCAGCAGTGGAGAAGGGTTCCTGTTTCTCCACAGCCTCGCCAGCATTTGTTATTGGTTGATTTCTTAATGCTAGCCATTCTTACTGGGTAAGGTAGAATCTCAGTGTTGTTTTAATT
>NW_004955431.1:10359793-10424155 GCF_000276665.1 Chinchilla lanigera | reverse complement strand
TGCATGAATCTGACTAATTTCCTTCCTTTTCTTGATAAGGTTGGCTAGGGGCTTATCAATTTTATTTATTCTTTCAAAGAACCAACTCTTTGATTCATTTATTTTTTGGAGGGTTTTCTTTATCTCAGTTTCATTAATTTCTGCTCTATCTTTGTAACCTCCTCCCTTCTTTGGGCTTTGGGCTTGACTTATTCTTCTTTTTTAAAAGTTTAAGATGCAGCATTAGGCTATTTATTTGTTGTCTTTCTGTTTTCCTTTTGTGTGAATTCACTGGTATAAATTTCCCACTGAGGACTGCTTTCATTGCATCCCATAGATCCCAGTAAGTTATGTTTACATTTTCATTCATTTATAGGTATTTTTTAATTTCCTCTTTAATTTCTTCTGTGACCCATTGGTTGTTGTTTAATTTCCAAGTGTTTATGGAGTTTTTGGGGTTCCTTTTGTCATTAATTTCCAATTTCATTGCACTGTGGTCAGATAATATGCACGGGATAATTTCAGTTCTTTTGCATTTCAAAAGTTACACTCTATGGGCTAGAATGTGGTCTGTTTTAGAGAAAGACCCATGTGCAGCTGAGAAAAATGTGTATTCTGATGTTGTGCGGTGGAACACTCTGTGTACATCTACTAAGTCCATTTGTTCACAGCTTTGGTTCCTGTTTTTCCTTGCTGATTTTTTGTCCAGTTGACCGATCTCTTTGGGTCAAAAGGGTGTTGAGGTCCCCTGTTACAATAGTGTTATTAATTATATGGGTTTTCATGCCTGTTAAGATCTGACTTATATAATTTGGAGCTCCAAAATTTGGTGCATACATGTTTATGACTGTTATCTCATCCTCTTGCAGTTTTCCCCTGACTAGTATGTAGTGATCTGCTTTATCTCTTTTGATTGTTGTCGGTTTCAAGTTTACATAGTCTGCAAACAGAATAGCTACCCCTGCTTTTTTCTGGGTTCCTGTTGCATGGAGGATTGTTTTCCACTTTGACTTTCAGTATATGAATTACCTTTTGAGTGAAATGTGTTTTCTGTATACAGCATATCATTGGATTTTGTTTTTTAATCCACTCTGCTAGTCTGTTTCTTTTGACTGGTGAATTGAGGCTATTTACATTTATAGTTATAACCAGTATGTGTTGATTTATCATTGTCATGTTATTTACTTGCATTGGTTTCCTCCTTTTTCTACCTGTTTACTTGCCTGCTCTTCTTGACATTTCCTTCCTACTGTTGTTCTTGAAATTGCAGTCAGATTTTTCTCTGTCTAGAATATCTTTTAGTACTGTTTGTAATGCTGGCTTGGCACTCATGAAGTTCTTCAATTGTTCTTGTCATGGAAATATTTTATTTCTCCATTAAATTTGAGAGATAGTTTGGCAGGGTACATCAGTCTTTGTTGGAAGCTGTAGGTCTCAGGACCTGTAATACCTTGCTCCAAGCTCTTCTCGATTGGATGGTTTGTGCTGAGAAGTCTGCCATGATTCTGATGGGCTTCCCTTTATAGGTAATCTGTTTCTTTTCTCTAGCAGTTTTTAATATTCTGTTCATTTGCTGGAGATCCTGGAACTTGACTATTATATGTCTGGGTACAGTTTTATTTTGGTTTTGGTTGGTTGGAGTTCTGTATGCCTCATTTACTTGTATATCAGGTTCTGTTTCCATACTTGGGAAATTTTCTGCTATTATTTCTGAAACTGTTCTTTTTATGTCAGTTGTGTTGCCTCCTGCTGTTTCATTGACTCCTATAAGTCATACATTATTCCTCTTTGCCTTGTCTTGCAGCTGTTGAATTGACTTTTCCTAAATCCTTGTTGATTTTATGAGATCCTTTCTTTCACAGTCACTAGCTTCCATGCTGTCTTCAAAGTCTGAGATTCTATCTTCAGCTTCATTCAAGCGGTTTTGGTACCTTTCAGTGGGAGCTTTGTTTTCCTGGAAGTCTGTTTGATCTGGTTCATGCATTCTAAGTCCTTTCTATATTTTTCATTTAACACTTCCGTCCATTGCCTTTGTTCTTCTGTTTCCTTATACGTTTCTTCTTCAGACATTTTGAGCAGTTCTTACATTATTAATGTCATTTCATTTTTTGCCTGAGAGATTATTTCTGATCTCATCTCCTCTATGGCCTTGTGGAGTTGTTTGTTTATTTCCATTGCATTCATTTCAGCTATTTCAAGCATGTGTTTACCAAGTTCTCCTATGTCAATGTCTCCTGGACTTGTTCTGAGTGGGGTGGAGTTCTGGGATTGTGTTTTAGTCCTTCATTTTATCATGTTTTATACTGGATGCAAAAGCTCAGTTTCCTTCTTCAGTGGCTGCACTGCAACAGCTGCTAGTGTCCAGTTTCCCTTTGGTCATGTTTGCCCCTCAGTGTCCACTGAGAAGCTCTACTTACTGTGGGGTTTTCCAACAGTTGTTGATTTGTATCGTTATCCCAGGTTTCAGACGCAGGCATTGGTGTCAACTGATGACAGACCATCTGATCCAGCGTCCCCTTGCAGTTCAGGGCACATGCACAGCCTAGAGTTGGGTTGCACTGGTGTGACAATCCTGGTCCACTGGACCTTTGTCCCCAGGCAATTTAAGGTTCAGTCAAAACCCAGACATGAATTGCAGAGTTGACAGATTGTGAACCACCTGATTCTGTGTCTCCAGTCAGTTCAGGACACTTACAGGAACCAGATGCGGGCCAGACAGACAGCAATCACAGACTGCCTGTGCCTGCAATGCCCCGGGGGTCTGGGCGCAAGTAAAGCACAGACTCAAATTGCAGGACCAGCAGCTCTTGGAGCACTTGCTCACTTGGTGCAGAGCCTGCGCAGGGAGGGCCCACATGTGAACCCCAGTGAGAGCAGTCCTCGGGGCTTCTGAGTGAGGAATTCCTGTCTGCCGCAAGTGCACAGAGGGCAGAGACTCAGACTTCAATGGTGGCAGGGTCCTGGGTCGCCCACTCTGCCCCCAGGAAGTAGGTGGGAAATACCTGGCTCTCTCCCAAGTTTCAGCTGGGAACTGTGGCGGCGGAAGCAAAGCACGGACTCAATCCACGGGACCAGCAGCTCTTGGAGCACTCCCTCACTTGGCACAGGGCCCACATGCAAACCCCAGTGAGAGCAGTCCCCAGGGCTTCTGAGTGAGGAATTCCTCTCTGCAGTGGGTGCATGGAGGACAGAGACTCAGACTGTAATCAGAATATAGAATCTTAACTAACGTATTATCTGATCTTTTTGTCTCATGTATTATGATGTAGTTTGAACTCTGAAGATCACTGGGATATAGAATATAGAAATGCAGTTTGGTTTTAAGTACAACACTCTATTATCCTTTCATAAAATCTGTTTATGAAAGGCATCCACAATAATTGTTATAAATTAAATAATAAAAATTTTTGAAGGAGTAAATCAGCAAAGGTGTTGAAAGGAATAAAGTATTAGTTAAACGTGAAAGCTGAAAGGTATTATTCACAATGCATATTTTTAAAATAAAATCCAGTTTTGAAAGGGTTACTTTAGGAAATCATTTACTAATTAAGTGAGTTCCAAATTGGTTTCAGCACCTTACAAATCAGGAATATTTAACAAGAGAATTGCTTCATTTACATATTTAGTCACAGTTATCATTTAGAAGATTGTTTTATATGGCTAGGCATAGCTGAAATTTATAAAGCTAAATGTACAGCTCTTTATTCATGCTACTGAAATCATTGCCCGCTTTAAATCAGTACGAAGTTGGTAATGAACGAATGCAGGGAGTGAAATGAGAGTTAACAGCAGGCCATAGCTGTCCCTGTGTACCCCACAGCTGAACAGGACTCTACACCCCTGTCAGGATACCGTGAAGAAGCTTCTGGAGACTTCTTAGGAAAAAAGAGGGGCCCTTTTACTCTGATTCTTTAGAGAAGCCTTGTATGGTTACTGGTGCTTAGTAATTTACAGTTTCTCACCAGCTAGCACATATCCCAAATTGCCTAGTGATTCCCAAACTCTCAACAGCTAAGTTAATTCACAGCAGAAGGAAGACATTCCTTCCTAGTTGTCTTAGATATAAGACATTCAGAGGAAAAGAAATGTACATCAAGTTTCTTATTGTTTAATTTCAAACTAATGTTTATCAGTTGGGAATGAAATTGTTGAAAAATGGCATTAAAACAGGCATTTCAAATTATCTTTCTTTTAAGCATAGGTATGTTTTGTAAGAAATCTATTTCATATTAAAATTCATACTGAATATATAGCAGAGCCAAGAGAATGTGAAGCATTTTGGAAAGGAAAAATTTTCATTTTGGTTCATGCCTTATTAAAGATGGTATTTCACCATTTTTAAGAACTGAGGCTCTGATGCATATAAATCAGACAGAAGAATGTTAAAGGAGTATTCTCCTCATCTATAGAGTATTTTGCAAAAGAAAAAAGATAAGGAGCTTTGCTAAGTGTGGACAGTCTCCAGTTTCTTTTTCTTGAATCACTTCAGGCCCTGGAAAGCGAATTTGTTTCTTGCCAACTACATCAGTGGATTGACCTCATATTTGGCTACAAGCAGCGGGGACCAGAAGCAGTCCGTGCTCTGAACGTTTTCCACTACTTGACCTATGAAGGCTCTGTGAACCTGGATAGTATCACTGACCCTGTGCTCAGAGAGGTAGGTGTAATGTCCCATATTGTTCCAGAAATTTCTGGCATCTGTCAAACACAAATTTGACATTTTATCTCTTTTCATGTAAATCTCCTTTAAACATAACTTTTTCCCACATGTAGATTTCAAGTTCTTGATAAATGTTGAACACTGAATATATGTCAGAAACAAGTAACTGGGCCAATATATTGTGCATTTTTTATTGCAGGCACTTTTTCTGCACTTGCATATCTTTATTTTGCTTCAGAATTTCATTAAAATGTTTAATGTAGTATGTGTTTTATTAATGAATGAAACTTAGCCAAATATTTCAATATGAGTATTTCACAGCATGGATTTTCTTTTTAAATAAAAGCAATGAAATAGATGCAGGGCCAGGAATGAATGAAATAGATGCAGTGCCCAGTGGCACAGTGCCTGCCTGGCAAGCGCAAGGTCATGAGTTCAATTCCCGGTACCAAAAAAGAAATAGATGCTGTCATAGTATTTCATACCCATATTCTCAACCCAAAATGTTGATAGCTAACAGTTGGAAATGTTATAGTATGTGTGTAAGTATTTTAATAAAGATACCCATATAAAATATTATTTAAATTACTTCCGTGTTGCATGAAACGATTTTAGATAGATGGAAAGAGTAAAGATGCAACAGCTGCTACATAAGTGTTGCTGCCAGGAAGCTGTTTCCCAGTCTTCCATCCTACCCACTCCCTGCCATCTGCTGTATGCAAAACAAGTCATCATTTCTACATCTCCAGGCAGTGAAATGCTTTTTTTTTTTTTTAATTTTAGAGGCAGATTTGGGATTAAAGCTCTACTAAAAATATTTGCATGAAGTTATTTCTTGTATACCTCTGTAAAACCAAAATGACTCCTTGGTATGGTTCCATGCAGAGAGTAAGGTGGGTGAGGGAACAGCCTCAGGATCACAGATCTTTAGGAGATTGTGGCATGTACTTAGAGGCAGTCTTGTACCATGTCATATACACAAATAAACAGAATTAGAGAATGAGTGAATAAATGAGAGAAAATCCAGGTATGACATTGGTTGGTTGAAGAATTTTCTCCACAAACCAGCATACTCACCTTGCTTTAGTATCCCAAGTTGAGCATAAATTGTACTCAGATTATTCGGTAGGAGATAATTCTTAGTTTAAGTATTACAACTATATATCTTTGCCTATCATATGCCTGTTATATAAATTCATAAAATCAAACTCTTTTAAAATCAAAAAGAAAAAATAGTAATTGAAATAGCTCATTTGTACTCTCCAAGACCAAGTTCAAATTGATTTTTGACTTTTACACATAATAGACATTTTTGGTCCTAGGTATTCTATTTTATAGTAGTACACTATTACCCATTTTAGTAAATTCTGTCCTTGTAAAGAACTTGCAAGCTAATCCTGTTGTATAAAATACATATATATTGAGCATTTTATATTGAGTGAAAATATCAAGTGCTTCATACTTATATGAGATAAATGAAAGAATAGAAAGAAATTGGAATTAGAATTGAGATCTCACATGAATACAGCATATACTATTTGATCATAAAAATATCTGTTTCTGCAAACTACCACACCATTCCTTTGTCTTCCTAAAATATTCATAGGCCTTACTCATTAAACTACAGAACTTCCTAATGAAGCGTTACATGAAAATGTATACTTTTTAATTGTTTGTTGGGTAGGAGTGATTCAACCACGTTTGCTGATTATATAGATGGTCTGAATAATATGTGATGGCTCCTTACCTCATAGTGCCATAAGCTGCCTCGTGCTAGCTAGGGTGCTGTACCAGAGAGCGCAGGGCTCTCCTCCTTCCAGCATTCTCACTCTGAACTCATAATTGCTGGATACTGAAGTCCCATTAAAGTTTCTCAGAATCGTACTACAAGATTTGTTCTCTGCCCCTGCAAACCCTTGCTCAAGTTCCTGACCCTGTCAGCTTTCAGAATACCAGATGTAAGGGACCACATACCTGGAATACTATTTCCTGCCTTCCCCAGCCAGCACAGGCCCAAGAATATAACAGCAAAGATGTCTGCCCCAACTGCGAGGGCCTGTGTCCACTCAAAATTGCTTAGGAAGAGACTTCATCTCCTTGAGACCAGAAGATGACCATGTAACATGGTGCAAACATATCAGTGGAATGATTTTAAGGAGTATGAGTTAATCCCTTTCTCCCACTCCCCACCATTACTCCCTCTGATGTGTCCCCTTTAATGTATGCCTTCTGATACATTTCCCTTAATGTTAATGTCAGTTAATCAGTACAAATCTGACGTATTCCCACAAAAATATCTGGAGTAACCTTGAAAAGCTTAAAGGATGAGAAGCTATGTCCATCCTCTGAGCTAGATGAGTGTAGCCAAATTATTTAACCTCACTCTGCCTCCAGTGCTTTCTTTATAAAGGGGCCATGGTGTTTATGTTTCCCGATCTGAAAGCAGTTAGCATCTACTCTCTGTCACAAAAAAAGAAGCCCGTGATGAGTGGAATGAAGTATAGCATATTCACTAGATAGTGGTCATTTATTCTCCCTATATGTGCCTTAGCCCTGTAAGTAAACTCTCTGGGAAGCACAGTTGCCTTTTTTGAAAGGCAACGTTGGATTCCTGGAAATCTTCACTACTCTACCATGATGTTCGAGTGCTGATCTCCATTTGAATGATGGAACACAGGCTCAGGCAAAAAGCAGTTCAAAATGTTAACTCTTGCGCTGAAGATGTAGCTCTGTGATAGAGTACTTGCCTGGTATACATGAGTTGGATCCCCAATACCTCCAAAAATGGTTCACACTTTTATTGAACTTAATATATTCCTTCTATTTATAATGGTTATCTTAGAATTTTTAAAAATGCAGAAATTCCTGTAAGGAAGTTATACCAAATTACAACTAGCCTAAGGAAAATGAGGGGTTTTTTTTCATGCTTAATCACTGACTTAAGAAGAGAAATGTTTAATACATGAATATCTGCATTCTTTGTGTAGAAAATATACTACAATCTGCCTATAACCTTGAGCTTTGAAGTTAGTGCTACATTTTGAGAAATGGCTTAAGGTTATTGATTCATTCTTCCTTGACAGGTGAAATCGTGAAGCAGCACTAACCACACCAATTATGGCATTAAAATGTCAAGAAATTAGAGGTCAGAATAACAGATAATTTTCTTCTCTGTGTCAGATTAAAAATTGACATTCTTTGACACTGTAGGATCTCTGGCTGAGAAAATTATGACAGCTTAACTTATTTTATACTTGTAAAGCAGTAATTGATAATAAACTTTACCATGACAGCCTCTGGGCAGAAACATGACAGCACAGTTCTGGTACAAAGCTCTTCTTAATATGTAAACACTAGATCTTTGGATAGTAGATATTATTTAAATTGTCCTAAGTCTTGGCTTACATCATAATCTTCTAGGCACTTTTTTTTCAACATGAGCTCCAGTGACTACTCAGGCAGTGTTTTTCAAGCATGACAAGGCATATTCCTTCTATCCATTTCTGCATACTAATAAGAAGTATATGATTTGCATTATGTTTATATGTACTGAAACTCCATCCGTAACCTGTTTATGAAACAAACGATTCTGGTTAGGAATCCTTGAGTCCCATGGTTCTGTAGCTCCTTGGTACTCAAAGTGTGGTTCAGAGACTAGCCGTATCACCATCGCATGGATGCTTGTTAGAATTTCACATCAGAAATCCAGGCTTCCCCAACCCACTAATTCAGATCATGCATTCTGCAAGATCCAGAGGTGACTTTTTGTTTTTTGGTAATTCTAGGGGTTGAACCCAAGGCCTTTATGCCATGACTTGTTCAAATCCATTACAATTTAAGATCTCTTGCTTTAGCTAGACATGGTGGTACATTCCTGTAATCCCAGCACTCTGGAGGCTGAGGCAGGTTTATCACAAATTCAGCCCAGCCTAGACAATTTAGTGATTTAATGAGACCATGTCTCAAAAATAAAAAAGGGCTGCGGATATAGTTCAATGTGAATGAAGGTCTTGGGTTCAGTCCCTGATATTAAATAAGTAAATAAATAAAGCAGGCAAACAAGTGTTGCTCTACTAAAGGCATGTCAGATCATTTGGAAAGCTTTTCCCTGCAAAAAGAGAGACAGTGATGCGCCCAGCCCCACCTAACCCACATCTCATGGGCATTTCAAACTAGCCAGAGAGGGGCTTCAAGCAGGTTTATTCAGAAAAAGCTCTTTAGAATTTCACACACCATTAATCTAGCCTAACACACTATTTAATTTTTCCAAGGAGACCCAGTTATATACATAGTGTCAGAAGCAAGGCTGAGGTGGGACCACCAGATTCTTGAATCAGTATTTCTGTCATCTTCTAAGCATCTTAAAATAACAATGTATATTAAATTTATTAACTGTAGGATAACATTCTCCTTGCTTCCAAAATCATCCTTTCAGTTTTAAGGAGGGCCTAATGTGTATTTCCATTTTACTAATACACAATGTAATGTTTTCTTTTTACATCAGTTATGCTTAATAAACTGGTTAAAATTTTCAGTAACTATAGGATGATTTTTTTTATAGGATGATTTTTAAAGAAAATTTTACTGGCCATTTTGTTAATCATTTGTCTGATTACTTCTCAGCCAAACACAATTTTACACTGTATCAGTTTCTGAGGGTTCCAAAGGCACCACGGGATTGTGCCAGAGATAGTAGTCGGTTATTGGAAATTACCTAATTCCACAAAGTTTTTACTATACTTTTATGAGTACAATATATGTTTATAAAATTGTTTTAAAAAATTATGACACTTAGAGCCATAGACATATTTAACCATGTCAGATCCAGAGAATGACTATTTGGTATGTGGTAGGCAAATAGAAATGGGTAGAAAGATGGGAATAAGTCTATAGCTTATATCACGACCCCACTGTTAGTATCTGAGTGACGTTAAGCCGGTCACATAACTTGGATGTACCTTTGTTTTCTCACCTCAAAAATAGCAACAGATATAAAACCTAACTCATAGAACAAAGGATATGTGATTATTACCTATGAGCAGAATTAAATGAAATATCTTAGAAAAACTTTTACTGTAATAATTTCTCTCGGTGCAATACCAAAATTATCAACTTTATAAAGAAGATTTATAATCCCAACAAGTACAGTCAAAAAATGTTTTTACCAGATAGTTAAAAGAGATAATCAGGTCTTAAAGTTTTCTTTTCAGCAGTATCTCTAGAATTCTGTAAAGGCCCCACTAAATGCAGCCCACTAGTTGCCTTAAAACTGTCTGGATTTAGATTAACATTGGCACTTCTACTATTTGTTATTTATATTTTAATACTTTTTCTTTCAGTGTCATTAGTTTTTCATTCATATTATCAAGTGAATTAGCGTAACTGTGGTTCCAGCATTACAGTCATACCTTTTGAGCAAGAGAAAAAAATGGCACCAGTACTGCAGCAGAAGTTGTAAGTGCATACCAGACAAATTATTAACAGAATGCTAAGTTCTGAGCATGCTGTAAAACTTGTCATCATACCTTCAATCAACTGAAAAATGGTTTAAATGAATTCTCTTTGACACTGAAAGCTATATACACAGCCTATCATTAGGTATTGTTTTGATGGCAGCTATTAGAATAAATGGGCCAGTCAGTGTTTATTTATGTGTAGATATAGACATTTGCCTATTTTTTATTTTAAAATGTTAAATACATCTAAAATTATCAGCAGCCATTAAGATGTATTATGCTCAGCCTAATTTCTGTTACTAGCATTTCTTGGTGGTCTTGGATATTTTCTTCTTTTATCTCTTCCTTTGAACTGACAGGGATAAAAAAAAAATCACCCCCTTGGATCTGTTATGGTGAAAGAATGCCCACAGGAAGTAGACTAGATCACTGCAGTTTTCATTCTGTTTTCTTGCTGAAATATTCCTTGCTGCTGCAGAGAACTGACAAGATAGTGCTGTCAAGAACCAGTAAGACAGATGTGTCTTTAACCAAAACAGCTGTGAGGCTGGCTTTCCCAGGACGATGAACTCATAAAATGTATAGGGAAAAAAATTAACACATTTTTCATCCTGCTGATGTAGATGAAAGTATTCATAGTGACAACACTGATAGCCTCTACAATCACTGCTAATTCTTTCTGTGAATTGGTTATCCCTTTTTTCTTTCCCCACTTCTGATTGCTTTCTTTGATGTGACAAGGGATCTACCATGTGGATCTGCCTCAATGAGTCAGAGCACAGTGTTTTCTTTCACAAGAGCCACAAGGCCTAATTGTCTTCTTTTTTTTTGTTTTGTTTTTTTTCCGGTACCGGGAACTGAACTCACGACCTTGCGTTTGCCAGGCAGGCGCTTTGCCGCTGAGCTAAATCCCCAGCCCCACCTAATTGTCTTCTAACTGGCATTTTCAGGGCTCTTCTGGACAGCTACTCAGAGAAATGTTTGGCGCAAATGCACAACAAAATGGCTAGTAAAAATTTCCTAAAACTGTCTTAATTGTTGTCCTATAGGTACAAAAAGTTTTGAGTTGAAAATTTTAACAAATTCAAAAACCAAATTAAAACACGAAGAACACTCTGATATTGTAGATATTTCAGGGGAAATACACATTTAGGTGTTCTTTAAAGCAAGATCACTTTAAAGAAAATAAAAGTATTACAACCACCAAAACTTGTAGGTTTACAGGGGTTTGTTACATTTCTCATGTATAGCACTAAGCCTTGCATTGTAAAGATTTGATGGATAAAGTTTTAATATAGAAATTAGTATCCAAGAAGTTAATGATACATATAATTTTGATCAATTAACAAATCTTTAACTTAGGCTTATCTTTTCTCCTCATAATTACTGCAGTTCTTAGCTAGTCCATGCTCATAAATCGTCCACTACAAAAGTGTAAATAATGCAGCTAGTTAGTCAAATGTAGGTCATTTATGTGAGATGTGCTTTTTTCTGCTCTGTGTGTTATTTTTATTCTGTGGTGTTGAAAATGCTAATTATTGATTTTCAGAAATTAATAGCAAATGCTTTTACAGGCATCTAAAATCATCTCTTACTCAAGGGAAGAAGGGCGAAAATCACAGCTACTGTTTATAAAAGAAATAGCTGGGAGGGATTCCCTGATCTTCTATTAACATGGATTTTAGTTATATTACACAGTTGTTACCTCAGGATGAATTAGCAATTATTCAAAGTATGTTGCGTGCCTCAATTTGTTGAAGTCACTATCAGTCAATCTAAGTACCTAAGCATTTCAGTTAGATATTTAGGACACATTTTAGAGGATTTGAAACATATTGATAATGAGCCTATTTTAAGCCATTTGAAGTCTCAAAATAATCTTTCTAAATTGTTGTTTTCCATTTATGTCAAAATCAAAGAACATTTTGTAGTGTTGATATATTCAGTATTTTAATCTGAATTTGGTGTAATAAAAATAAATGTTTTCATTTTAGAATATTTATGTCACCACCTGGTGAACCTGTGTCTCAGTATCATTCCGTATACCAAGGAAATCTAATTCAGCTTTTATCCTTGTTAGTATTTTCTTTTTATGATTAGATACTCCAGGTAAACACATAAAGACTGCCACCTCTCTGCTCTTTCCTCTCTTCTGATCAGGAGAATAGAATTTACTTTAGTAGGGGCTGGGGATTTAGCTCAGCAGCAAAAGCGCCTGCCTGGCAAGCGCAAGGTCGTGAGTTCGGTTCCTGGTACCAGAGAACAACCAAAAAAAGAAAAAAAAAAGAGTTTACTTTAGTAAACATATTGAACCAGGGAAAATTTGGCAGGGTTGTTGTCCTGATTCCTTTCACACATGGTGAAGCATTTCTGGGTCCATTCTTGTATTTCTGTACTGTGTAATGCTCAACCCCAAAGTGAGTAATGAAACCCAAACCTGTAGGAATCCTTAAGAGATCATCTGCAAATTCCTCTCTTTTAGGTAAGTGAATCTTAAATTACCCCGTAAAGAGTATTTCTATTCTTTTTTGAGAATTAAAGTGTAGATTAAAAGGAAACTCCACAGTCACTCTTAAGAAGTTTATAATGTTCCCAATGTTCAGATGACCCAGTTCCCAATATCTCTTGCTGGAGTATACTGTACGTTGGTCTTCTACCCAATTCGGAAGCAAAAGTTAACCAGCATCTTGTTCATCTCTTCTATGTGAATACAAATTCTATTTGTGTCAGTGAGGAACTTAGCACATTATCTCATCAAATGGATAGTGACAATTTCCTTTCAAAGGAAGGAAATTTAGACACATACCACAACATGGATGGATCTTTAAGGACATTAGTACTAAATGAAATAAATGGTCACAAAATGGCAAAGTCTGTCGGATTTCACTCGTATGAGACATCTTGAATATTCACCTTCATAGAGACAGAAAGCAGAAAGGTGGTTGCCAGGGACTAGGAAAGAGTGGAGAGCTTTAAACAGGTGTAGACTTTTAGCTTTGCAAGATACGAAGAGTTCTGGAGATTGGTTATACCACATGAATGTGCATAACACTAACGAAACATATACTGAACCACGGATAAAGTGGTAACTTTTGTATGTTCTATAGTAAACTTTTTAAAAAAATTGATAACAGAGTTTAATAATAATCCTAGTTTCAAAAAGTTGGGCAGGATGAAGTAGTTGAATGAAGGAAAGTGCAGTAGCTGGGGTTGCCAACCCTAGGTCTTAGGGGGCATGGAGAGGGAGCCATGACCACAAGCAGGCAAGAGAAGTGGTAGCTGAGCAAGAACAAGACTGAGGTAGAGAAATGCACCCTTAGCCACTGCTAAACTAGTGCCTGTTGAGAAGGGTCACACAATAAGCACTTCAGCCTCTTGTCTCCTGGTTGTTGGCTGGATCCAGAGTGAAAGTAGAAAACAAAGAAGGGTAGGAGGTGGTCTGTGGAGGCCTGAGCCCAGAGCCAAGGAAGGTGTCCAGCTCAGCCATGTATCCTCCTTGAGTTACTCACTTCTTAAGGCTAAGAAAACTTGTTTAAGACAGCCTGGGTAGGTCTACCAGCTCCATTAAGATGATGCACTGTTCTAACTTGTGTAACCTTCAATGGCACTAAGCCGATGTGAAGAGAATGTGCTGGATGAGCATTTTCTATCTAGAAGAAATGGTGCTAATTTTTGTCACATTCATTTGTGGTCAGTTATATCATTATGACTCATATCTCCAAGAATGAAATGGGAATCATCAGGAGGATGATTAAGTCCCTTCTTCATGCTATTTAGGCTTACAGTGAAAGAGTGAACCCAAGAACTAAGGCAGGTCAAGAACATAGCAGAATACTCTGCCTGAATATCTTCTTACAGTCTTCTCATTCAAGCAAATGTGGTCTCCATTTCTTTCAACTTGTGTTACCACATACTTGCTCAAATATTAAATGCTTTTACTGGAATAGACATTTAATATTAAAGCAATTGATTGTTAAGACGGAAAGTGTTTATATTTCTGTTGTCTGTATGAAAAACTAGAAGCAGTCGAAAATAAAACAGCATTTTAATTTTTTATGTATTTTAATGGTATAAAGCAAGAAATAATAAAGTGCATATATCATTTTCTTGATTTACTTTGCTTCTGGTTTTCACACATTAAAAAGTAATGCTTTATATGATCTTGTTTTATTGCAACAATAAACCAGAAGCAAAAGCTTATCAGTTAAAAGAAACTC
Source organism: Chinchilla lanigera (assembly GCF_000276665.1). Lineage (NCBI taxonomy): Eukaryota > Metazoa > Chordata > Mammalia > Rodentia > Chinchillidae > Chinchilla > Chinchilla lanigera. Next base: position 10,409,843 of record NW_004955431.1, on the reverse strand, counting down.
TCACATTAAGTAACCTTTCCTTTTATCATTTCAGACTTTTCAAAGTTTTATTTATTTTTCATTTGGTATTGGGAGAAATACAAGTTGAAGAGAGAAAAATGATATAATTCACATATATTGTTCTTATTGTGTCAGATTTATATTTTCTGGTTAAAGATCGCTATTTTTAAGCATTAAAATAAAAATATTACAAGTAAGAACTGTAGAGGGAGAAAAGCTCAGTACTAAGGAAACTTCTTGAAAATGATTTTCTATGTTCCCCAGCAAACACTTTAACTATCTTTCTGAAGTTTCTAAAAACTGTCAGTGAGGTGACTGGTTATTTGCACGTAAGGTGAGGTTTTGCATTCTAGGTGGCATAATCTGTAGTACTTTCTAAAATTTTGATTTTCCTCAAAATCAATTTAAAAGCTCAGAGCCAAGGAAATGTGTGAGACATAGGTCCTGTGAGAGCCTGTGGTACTAGTACCCCATGCAATTTCTCATGGTACTGTGGACCTGGAAGCATTTCATCTAAAAGATGCACACATTTACACAGGGATGGGGCAGGAAGCTAGGAATTGTAGACTGTGTGGGAGAAAAGTATATGTGGATTACACTTGCCTGCATTGTGGAAAAAAAAAAGACTAACCAAAGAGTTTATTTACTGCATAGCAGGGAGGGTGTGCTTCCTGAGCTCTGACTTCCTGTTGCCACATGCACTCTTGCCATAGCTATGAAGGCTCATACTCACAAGCATATGTATGACAAACACATGTAACCTATTTATTTAGTTCTTCTTCTGAGGATTACTTCAGGTTAGTTCACAGACAGTGTAAAATGTTGTATGTCTCCCGCATTTCCTTGGCTCTGAGCTTTTAAACTGATTTTAAGGAAAATCAAAATTTTAGAAAGTACTACAGATTATGCCATAGGTAGAACTTTCCCAGGAGGAGGGAAAGCAAGTGATTAAGCAAGAGGGGCAGAAAGTCCAAGAGAGAAAGTTTTATGTCACACCAATCTATGCCATGGCATTGACTAGCTAATTCCTGCTAAATCTTCCAACTTCATCCCATGTTCTTTTTCTGGAAGTCCTGTTCCTAAGAGCCATCTACCCCCTTCAGCTGTCATCTTCTGAACTACCGGTGCAGTCTGAGCTATGTCCACAACTGCCTTAGTTAGGTTTCTCTCTGTGCTGAGACAAAATCCCCAACACCCTAAATTAAGGAAGGAAAGGTTTATTTAGCTCACAGTCTGTGGAAGTTTTAGTCTGCAGTCAGCTGGCTCCAAGGCAGGGTGGCATGGCACAGGGGCAACGCTTCAAGGTGGCAGAAGACAGCAAAAGCAACAGGGGCAAAAGGTGGGGGAGCAAGCCTCTTTTCCCCACTTACATTGTCAGCAGGCTACCTGCCCTAGGGCGGGTGTAGCACTCGTACCATCTCCATGTCCTCCTGCACAAGATAAGGATGTTTATTAAGTTAGGCCCCTGGCTCCCTGCGGAGTCCTTAGTCAAATTTCTGAACTTCTCAAGTTGACACACTATATCAACCATTACTACAACAACAGTCCTTCCTTCTGCTCTGGGTGCCCATGGACACATCATCTTTCCTTTGTTATAAACTTCCTAGGGCAGTCTGCTCTCTGACCTTGGTTCGCTTGGCATAGAGAAAGCACTGAACAAACGTTCGCCAGAAACTTCATTGTTTCTGCAGTATTGGGCTGGGTAAGTGAAGGACTCTTAGTTTTCTCCACCTTGGACATTCTTTGCCATCCTTTTTCTGACAACTTTCAGTTTGGCACAAATACCCTATTATAGCCCCACTTCCACATTCAGCAAATAATTTCAGATCCTCCTGTGACTGAACTGCAGTCCTGACGTGCAGAGATTTGCTGTGTGAGCAAGCAGACATGCACACACAGCTGTGCATTGACTTCCACAGTGAGGACATTTATTATGATGTATGGAGTCCAGGAAGCAAAGGATTGAGCTCCCTGCCCAAGGTTGTCATCAGGGGAGGACTTTCTCCTACCTTGGACATAGCTCTCAGAACAACTTAATTGTCAAGATTCATGGCTTGCAGACTCAGTCCTACATCTCAGTGAGAGCTCTCCCAGGCGTAGCGCCTACCTCCTTGAGGAGACATGAGTGACTTCCTCCAAAGGGCAACAGGAAAAGGGTGCAGGAGCAGTGAAGGAAAGTCAGAGGTGCTCATTTCCTAGCCAAACATCAGATAATGCCAAGAAGTAAAACTGAGGCAACAGCACACTTTTGCAACATCTTGAAGACCTTTACATTTTTAAGTTAGAGGGCAAGAAATTACTGAAAGGCTGGAGTAGAAAACAGCTGAAAAACATACACTGGAATAAAATGCTTTGAATCATAAAGACATGCAATGGGGATCATGAGGAAGAGGGATTCAGTTTAGTCCGCCAAAGATAAATGCTCCGTGGAGGGAAGAGATAGTTTTCACGAAAGGGTGAAACTGATCACAACTCCTGATACCATTTGGGAGCCCCTTAAATACCTGTGCCTGTGCGCTGTGTGCTGTGCCTCTATCCAAAAAGGATCAGAGATGAGACCTACTGGAGAGATCTATAAAGAAGATTTCTGGAAATCATGTCAGCTTTGTAACATTTTCTAATACAACTTTAATATTTTTCCTTCAAAAACTAAAAGTCCAGCAAAGCATATTTGTTGGTTCATCGCTTCAGCATTTAAAAGCTACTTAAGTACAAGACACGGATCTAGACACTAGATGCACTTAATTGTACTTGCAGCTCCCTGCCCCCATGGGCTCCTGTCTTCTGGAGAAGTAAACCCACAGGCACAAGTATGTATTACTGAAGAGGCTTTAGCTGCTCATGATAATGAAGCTAGCTGTTGGACATTTGCTAGCCAGGGGAGCTTTAACAGTAAAATTACTGCTTTTTCTGCCCCAAAATTCTCAAGAGTTTATTGTTAATAATGTGAACCTAACCAGAAATGGTCTCTTCCCCCTTTTATAATCATAAATCTTGCACTGGGGAGACAAAGCTTGATGATATTTATGTGAATACAATTTAGTGAAACAGTCACCCTTTGCATATGAGTGGACATCACGCAAATAAATGTATACATTAAAGTTGGACACCACTTAAAGAGATTTAATAATTCATCCCATTGCCTCTGCACACAAAAGAACCAAAGTCACATTTATGCCATTGCTAAAATATGTTGGATAATGATGCATTCATGTTTAATATTGCTAATAAATTTGAAAGTCCACATTTTTATTGATGAACATTTTCTTGAAATGCAGTCTAGGAGGACAGATTGCTAAATTTAAGTGCTTTATAAATGAGAGCTGTAGATAGCAATGTGATTACTGGTGGTGCTGTATCAAGAACCATCTTACCAACTTACCTGTGCTCCTTTGAGCACTCAGCAATGGTTTTCGTATTTCACTTTTATGTGTGACCAAATTGCACACAATTTTAGGAATAAAAATTAGCATGGTAACAGAGTAATGATCATAGTAAATATTGTGTTCTTCCTTGTTGACTTAAATTACATGCAATTCAGTACTTTAGAAAAAATATTTCTTAGTCTACTTAATATGCTGAAATACTTTGCCTATAGAAGTTATATACAGAAGAAATAATTGAGACTCTAGTAAGATTATCTCTGACACACATACGAAAAGTATATTGTAATGTCCAGACAATTTGAGGTCTAAATTATTTTTACTCCTTGGAAGCCATAAAAATCTCATTAATATTTCCATCTGATAGGCTTTAATGTAATATCATAAAGCTCAAAACACAAAAAATTCTTTCCTTTTTTGGGTGGATTTTCTCTAAAATTTCAGGGAAAAATATTTGAGAGAAATGAAAACATACCTTATATATAACATTTCACAATTAATCTTAAAATATCTGGGTAAAATATACATTTTATAATGGAAATTTTGCTATACTTCGTTATTCTACAAATGTCTTAATGCTCTTTCGACTGGTTACCCCCTGAAATGATTGGAGTGTATGACTTTTAAAATTTTATTTTATAACAAAGGTGGACTTTATGTCTCATTTTCTCTTCCTATTAAGATTCCAGAAGTTTATTTCATTAGAGATCCCCATACTTTCCTCCTTACAATGGACTTTATTAAGGTACACTTGTTGTATGTAGTGTTTAAAAATATTCATTATTCTTGAGCTGCATGCATGAACTCACAGGTTAGCATTTCCACACTTAACCCCAGCCTCTGATACTAAGAATACAGATATGGTTAACTGAAGCATGTTTGGAAGAAGAAGCAAAGCTTGTCTACAAAATACTAACACTTGGATGATTCTGCACCCTGAGAAAAGAGCACCTGGTGAATTTTCTGGACTTTTTTCATGGCTGACTTGGGATACACTTGCATTGTCAAAGAATGTGTTGACCTCTGTCTTTGATGCATATTGATTATGACAGTCACCCTCCTTGCCCCGCAGGCCATGGAGGCACAGATACAGAACTTTGGACAGACGCCATCTCAGTTGCTTATTGAGCCACATCCGCCTCGCAGCTCTGCCATGCACCTGGTAAGACAGTTTTTTTTCTTTCTTTTGTACATGAGAATGCAGCAAACAGTGATTTTAGCAGCATTTTTAAAGGCTTCTAGTTCTTTTGGTTACCTTTTTGGCCAAAGGACATACTGATACCCCAGGGAGAAACACAGAAGGGAGTATAATGCTCACTTTTTTAGTCCTGTTTATTAAACTAGCCCAGATTTGGATTCACAGAAACAGCCATCTTTTCTGTGTATGCCTCTACACAAACTCGTGCTTGCACGTACAGGCTTTCAGACACATGCTGGCACCAACTTAAATCAGATTTGTAAATTACAGTGGAAATATAAACAATATGATAGCATCAAATTTAATTTGGGGGGGGCAGGATGAGGTAAGGAAAGTAGTTCATTATAAGAAAAGCAAAGAAATACAGAGGTAACTTATGACCCCTGCAGAGAAACTGTCAAACAAAGTGGTTCAGAGTAAGGGCTGGGAGCCAGATGTAGACCAAACAGCATCCCTACTACACTCAAATGACTTGGCAAGAGATTTAACCCTCTGCATTCACATGTCAGCATTTGTAACATAGAGGTAAAAAAATAGCGGTTAAGAGTGTAACAACCTACTCCCCGCCAGCACTTAGACCAGCCCCTGCAATTCAAGGTCTCAATAAACGTTAGCTGCCATCTTCACCCTTAGTACTCACGTTAAACCTTGTTCTTACTTTGCAAATAAAAATTCACATTCTTTCATTTTAATCTAAATATAAAAGTCCATTTTCATGACAAAATGTCCCTTTTCAGTTTATAGGTACATACTTCAGTACCCATTTCCCTCTTTATCTAACTTGACAAGGTAAAACATTTTCTGAGAAACTTCTTTAGAATGTATTTTTTAAACTCTGATTTTTCACAGATTTTGATTACAAACGCTTGTAGTTCCAAAATAAACTACAGTTCATCAGATTTTCTATACCATCATCAAGTGAAAAAGTGTTGGAGAAGCCAGGCATGGTGGTGCACATCTGTAATCCCAGCACTGGGGAGGCTGAGGCAGGAGGATCACTGTGAGTTCCAGGCCAGCCTGGACTACATAGTGAGTTCAAGGCCACCCTGAACTACACAGTGAGACCCTGTCTCAAAACAAACAAACAAAGTTTTGGGGAAAAGAGTTCTAGAATATTGTCCATTACATATATATATATATATATATTTGTGTATTTTTATATATATTTATATATTTATGTATTTTTATATATATTTATATATTTATATATATGTATACATATATATACCTTGTTATTTTTGTGGTGAATTGTTCAGCTTTTTATTTATTTAACAAATTATTCAATTATTTAATGAATTTTCATTGAGCCCCTCTATGTGTTGGATGTGATGCTAATGCTTTGAAAGTGCAAAGAAAGACATCCCCTGCCAAAAACTCTGTAGTCGGACTTCTAGAGAAACACACAAATAAACATGCCTGTTTTAAAACATCATTTTCCCTCTCTGTCATAGCTCAGCCAAACAGCTGCAGCCGCCTGGTCAGTGGCTGCTGGAGGCTTGCGCCTGCAGCTGGTCCCTCTGCGTATAAAACAGGAGGGCTGGCACCAAGCGCGGGCTCCTCCCAGAGAAGCCCTCAGCCACAGCTCAGACCCGGAGCTGCGGCCTCAGAGCCTCAGCCTTTGAGGTGGAGTCTTTTTAATACACTGTCCACGAGAATATCTCTAACACTGTATTTTATGAATTTGGGGAAATTTTACTTTTAGCAGAAGAGTTTTATCTCCACCTTTGTTTTCTCTATTTAGTAATAATAAAAATAGTTATCCTGGAGGAATGCCCAGTCAGAATTCATTACTTTCCTCAGGGAGATTGTTAGAGGCAGAAACGGCATGGAGCTGTTTAAAAAAGAAAATCTAAGCTTTCTAAATTCATATAGTGGAGGACTCATATATAGAGGAAACAGTCAGAAAATGTATGTGAAAGCTAAATAATGATTATTTCCAACATACTTGTTTTATACTTTTTATACAGCACTTACGGTGCCTTATAGTAGTGATAGTATCTGCTGTCTATAGAGTCATATAATATACTAACTGTTTGAGAGACAAAGCTTAAAAAGAAGCAAAAGTGTTGGGTCTCTGTGAACTTGCAGTCCAGGAGGGGCAAGGAGGCGTGAACCATAAACAGTCAGTCAACCCTGGAGCAGAACTGTGTGCAGGACTCGGACGGGAGCGCTCAGGCTGCTGTATGGATGCTATAGTATTTTAATTATTTAGACTGTAGCCAGGCCCCCGGGTCAGCCAGATAGAAATGAAGGTATCAGTCAGTTCTCTGTGTTACATATAAACAATATCAGTGACTGATTGACTAATTTTTCCCGCAAACTGATGTGAATTAACTGCACTGAACAATGACGGTACATCTTGTGGCCATATCTCTGAGCTGACGTCTTGGATGATAGTCCAGCCATTATTCAAGTGGAGGCTCTTAATAAGCCGGTGTCCTGTGTCAGTAACTTCACAGGGTCCCGGCCTTCTTCCCTCTCCGCCATCAGTGAGACAAAGCTGCTCTATTTGGGGCAGGCAAGGGCCAGTAGGACAGTTCAGAGTGCTCGGCTCTCCCTGGGTCACGCAAGCCTCATCTGTTTTAACCTCCTTCGCGCCAGACCTTCCACTAACTGTTATCCCTTTTGTTTCCCTCTGTTCCCTTCCCTTTCTACTCAACAGTGTTTCCTTCCGCAGAGCCCACTCATGTTCAAAGATCAGATGCAACAGGATGTGATCATGGTGCTGAAGTTCCCATCAAATTCTCCCGTAACTCACGTGGCTGCCAACACCCTCCCCCACCTGACCATCCCTGCCGTGGTGACGGTGACGTGCAGCAGACTGTTCGCAGTGAACAGGTGGCACAACACAGTAGGTATGTGGCCCTCAACAGGCGCTCCCTGAGGAGTTAAGGGGAGGAGGTGTGCCGCGGGAGCTCACGTGCCGCGCTGTCTGCCGAACACAGCAGAGCAGGTTGTTGTCAAGCCCAGCAGGCTGCTGCTGCTCTCTTACTCACTGCAGCTGTGTCAGGGGCTCACCGAGGCTTGGTTAGTGGTTAAAAGGACAGTAAGCCCCTGACATATGAACGTTCATGTTGGGAACTTCCATAGGAGTCCTCTGTAAGACTCACTTTGTTGATTTACAAATGAATGCAACTTAGGCGCAGTTCTCCTGGAATGGAACTTGTTTGTAAATGGGGGACTTACTGTACCTACTTGATTAATGGGAGCAGTTTTGCAAATCCTTCAGGTCCTCCCACTGTATTCTATCACTGCACCCCCCAATCCTCACTTTAACCCGAATTAAATAAAAGTGAGTTTGAATCTGGATTCACCACATAATATTTTGGAATCCTCTCCTTTCATCAGCCTCATTAATTTATTTAGCAAGTCTGTGAGTGACCATTATGCGTCCAGTAGACCTGAGCACTTGGAATCTCACAGCAGTGAACGCGACAAACACCATTGTGGGGCTCAGTCTGTTGAGTGATTTCACATGTGTTTTCTCCAAACTCGTTTCTGAAAGTTTCAGTTAGTACATCTTGAAGCGATACAGCGCTGTCACGGAAATTTAGACATATTGATACTTCTTTAACCAGAGCAGAAGGGAGAGTGACCACATGGTTTAGTTGGCCCAGGTCTCGCTGGAAGGCCCAGGACTCCCACGGTCTCCAGGACTGAACAGATAAGCCATGCTGAATTACCCTGGATCTCGCTTTTCTGCTGACTTCTACCTTGCTCTGAAAAACACCATAATTTAGACCTTAGTTTTCTCTCCCAAGTTTCTTGATGTACCTCTTTTATGGTTGTTGGTGGTATTATCAACATGGGGTAGCCCCACTTCCATTCAGTCAGAAGTATGCAGTAAACATTTAATGAAAGATATATTTACTTCATTATTTACAGGAGTCTTAACCTCTAAAAATGTTTCCTATTGAGAAAAACTATGAAAGGCTAAATTTTTCTTTAACATTGTTCAAAAATATTACTTTGTAATCACAGGTAAAAAATTAAGACCGATTAATCAAGTAAGTCCTAAAGTTACTCCTCTACAAGGACCTACTGAGAGAGGGCCCCTGGGTGTGAGGCCCACCTGCACACTGTCCTGCTGTACAGGAGCGGAGGCTCCCGCCATCCCCGCTTGGAACTGTGTCCTTTGTTAGATTTTGGGCTTATTGGTTACCTGGAGACTAGCTTTCTGACAAGTTCAGGAAACGTAAGATCTTCTGTTTTATCCAGCTTTTTCTTATCACTTTTTCCAGCTTTGTATGTTTTAAGTAGAAACCTGAAATCCCTCTTGTGATAATATTTTCAGATTTTTTTTTTTTTTTGGTACGAGTAATTGAACTTACGATTACAGGCAGGTACTGTGCCATATCCCCAGCCCCAATATTTTAAGATTATTTGCAAAGTCACAACATATGACTGAACTATTTTTAAAATAATCTGCCAAATTTTTAAATCAAATATATGTTTTCTGCAATCATCATAAAACAGTGTTTACTTTAAAAAATTATTCTTTTCTGATAATTTTATGTCTCTCTTCTTAAATCTTTAGGACTCAGAGGAGCTCCAGGATACTCCTTGGATCAAGCGCATCATCTTCCCATTGAAATGGACCCATTAATTGGTAAATTTTTAACCAGAACTTCAATTTCATGGATAATGAGTGCTCACATACTCTTATGTGGTTGCTTTTCATAAAAGATAGCTAGATATTTTCTCTGCTACAAAACAACGTGCAAATAACATTGAATTATCATCAGAGTGCTGTGCAAATAGCACTGATTTTTCATCAAAGAGCTGTGCAAATCCTATGCCATCTGAGAACCTTTTGCTATTAAAACAATTATTTGTGTCATTTTCTTGTTATTTTAGGAGGTAATTTAAATTGATTATAAACAAAGCAAATAGTATCTGGGCGTAATGGTGCATGCCTGTAATCATAGCTCTCGAGAGGCAGAGGTAGGAGGATTGCTGTGAGTTCAAAGCCAGTCTTAACTACAGAGCAGACTTTGTCTCAAAAATAGCAAATAGTTATAAACTGTTCTTCGTTTCAGCCTAAAATATTCTCAGATCAATAGTATTTAAGATACCGTATAAGTTTTCAAAGGTAATATTAAAAGACAGTAATACTGAAGAAAATCTTTTCTAGAAATGTCTACTTGACAGAGCTAAACTAAAAAAAAAAAACAACATGAATTGTAAACTCATGAGCTGTTATCTGTTTGTGACAGATATGTGAAATATTTTAATCACATATACTTAGTAGTCATATGATCCCGAGCAAACCCCTTAATCTTTCTAGGCCTCTCAGTGTCATATATATGACATGGTTTACAATGGTGTTTATTCTATATATCTTGTAGGATCATCTAGAAAATTAACTTTAAAACAACTGAAAATGGTTTGAAAATTATTAAACTTTGTACAAGTTTGGTGTTTTATTATTAGATTAATTAAGGTTTTCATCTTTGAACTCAGAGAAATAAGATAGCCATTTGTGTTAGTTACTTATCCCCTATACAAATAATATTTACTTGTCTTGACAAGTTAAGAGGCTTAGGAGTGGGAATATTTTAGAGTCTAACTTAGCTGTTCTCCTGTCCAACAGACACTGACAGTGAAATGCAAGCTAGTGTGTAACATGAAAAAATTAATAGGTCTATTCTGATTAATCAAGGACAAATTACATGGCTTTCCAGACACCCAGGATCTCTGGTTACCATGTCGTTACAGTTTTAAGTATAATTTTTCTTTTATTGCTTACTTTCCCAGTAATTGTTTTCATAATGATGGTGGATACCTACAACTACTGTAGTAGCACTTAGATTTAATCAGTGTCAGAGAGTGGCTGTGGTGACCTTCTACATCTGCATTTTCCGTTAAGAATTCTGACCAGGGATTTCTCCTGAAAGGATGGTGTAACTACAGGGACAGTCTGGCATCCAGACAGGCACTGGGGAAATCAGCTGTGTCTCTGAGTTCCTGACTTTATTCAGATGCAGTCCCAGCGCTACACACTGATTCTCTGCCTGTCTCTTTCCTCCCCAGTTTCTCTCCCACCCTTTTTATTTTTCTCTTCTCCTGCCAACCCTTTCTGGAAAGGCCTTCTGTTTATTGACAATCCAGGTCCTTGGAGCTGCTGACCTAAAGCTCCCTGTGGGGTTTCCCACCTAATAACATCCCTTGCTCAATCTCTACCTCTTCTTTTCACACAAATTGTGAATCCCACTGGAAAAATGACAGATGGGGGCAAATATTAATATGTCTTTTTCTTATGTAACGTACTTCACACAATATCCTTTACTTGATTCTTATTGGATACTAATGAGCTTATGCATAGCAGACACCTACAGAATTAAATCCACTTAAATATTTTTATTATGTTTTTAATTCATTGTTTTAAATTCCTCATATTGTTTATATTTATTGGTGATGGGAAAACTTAAATTTCTGGCATAGTTTTTGAATATATAATATTCATAAATAATCAGTGCTACAAAGTACATTTATACCCCACAAGGGAAAATGGCAAAATCTTAAAAATTTATAGCTTTAAATACCTATCACTAGGTAAATGAACCATAAGTGTTTTTTTTTTTTTCTTTTTATGAGTGCTTGGTGAATCTCTCTTAGAACTCTTTAAAAACTCTCTCTTTCCATTTATTTTTAGCCAATAACTCTGGTGTGAACAAACGGCAGATCACAGACCTTGTGGACCAGAGTATACAGATCAATGCACATTGTTTTGTGGTCACAGCAGATAATCGGTATATCCTTATCTGTGGATTCTGGGATAAGAGCTTCAGAGTTTATTCTACAGAAACAGGTAATCCTAGCTATGAAACAGCTTATTCTGTTCTCAGTGCTTGATGCTAAAACCAGAGCTTAATATGAGACCATACTTAATAGTGTAGGCATTTCTGTCATTTGCCAGTGTCAATTAATGGTCACAATTTGAGTTTCATGTTCATAGTAGAGGCTAAATAATTTTAACTCTGTCCCTACTGAATCTTAGCATGATTCCTAAATTCATACAAGAACTGGAGCTGTTGTCCCCTCCCTAAATTCATGTCCAGGAAAACACCTTAGCAGGGCGTGGTGGTGCATGCCTATAATCCCTGCGTTCTGCCAGGCTGAGGCAGGAGACTTGCAAGTTAGAGCCAAGAATGGGCAATTGAATGACTTAGTGAGACCTTGTCTCAGAATACAAAATTCTAAAAGGGTCAGGTGGAGAGGTGTAAAGGATGTAGCTCAATGGAAAGGCCCTGGGTTCAATCCTCACTACTACAAAAAATAAAGAAGGAAACAAAGAAACAAAAACCCATAAAGTTCTCACCCTGGCAAAACCTGTATAAATAATCAAGACTGGGTTGTAAGACTTTTCCTGAAAAATTCCAAATAACATTCTTTTTTCTGTTTTTGGAAGCAAGAAAGCACTTGTAGCTAGATACGAATTGCCTTATAAAGTTGATGCTCTATAGAGTGACTTTTCACAAATCTACAAAAATGAAGTCAAGCTTGTTACATGTAAAGAAAGAGAGTAAATTAAGTGACCCTGTTCTTTCCGTGCAGGAAAACTCACTCAGATTGTATTTGGCCACTGGGATGTGGTGACGTGCCTGGCCAGGTCTGAGTCCTACATCGGTGGGGACTGCTACATCGTGTCTGGGTCTCGGGACGCCACCTTGCTCCTCTGGTACTGGAGCGGGCGGCACCATATCATCGGAGACAACCCCAACAGCAGTGAGTGTCTGTGGCTGACCTGTCAAACTAGAAATCCACTTAAAGATAGTTTGCTTTTTTCTGAATCATTTTCTTGAGACTTTAAGGATTTGAAAATATAAAAGATTAAATGGCAAAAAATATCTTACTGGAATTTGAACAGTGTTCAAAGTATAAAATAAGTAACTACTATTACCTTCCCCCTGGAGATGTGCTCAGATCCCCTCATACTGGCCGGCTCGGCTGCCTTTCCACTGCCCGGGCTCCCCACACCTCAGGAACTTCCCCTGCTCCATGGAAGCCTTGTGAGTTCTCTGAGCTGTGCGTAATCTCAGTCTTTCTCTGATTTTCCAGAAGATTTTATATCTGCCTCAGTCAAAGCTTTTACTTTTTTCTACCATACAGTATAGTGACTATCTCCATTTATTCATATACTGTACAGTGGCTGAATATGCCCTTCAGATTAGACATTGAGGATGCAAATACTGAGTAAGACAAGTTTTCTTGCTTGGAATAATTCTTCAACTCTGTTTTTATTTAGGAATGTTCCCTAAGATGTCTGTAGGAAAATAAGAGAGCCGCTCTAATAAAATAATTTGGGGAAGCATTGCATATACTCTTAACTCTCTATGTAAGCCTTGGGAGTCCTACGAAATAAACCTGCTGGTATTTGTTTAGCACAGTCTTTTGAACTTTGTGTTCATATATGAACAGCTGTTAGTCCTTGAACTGTTTTCCTGAGAAAACACTGAGCTAGACCAGAAGCGTCTCTGGGTCCTGACATAATAGCACACGTAAGGGGTAAATACTAAGTAATAAATGTGCCAGATAAGAGATTGCCTAGAAACAATTATTAATTTTAATTACTAAGATTTCAAAAGTTCAGATGTATATATTTCCTATAAAATATAGAATGGCTTCTGTGAAATGTTAAAACTAGCAGGCACCTAAGCCAAATTATTCAAATTATAATTCATACATCAATCACCAGTTCAAAATGTGAGTTTAGGGAATGTCTCTAACAAAGGAGATACAGTAGGCCTCCCCCAGGAGCCCTGCGTAGCGCAGCTCATCTACTGTGAGAGTAGATAAGTGTACATGATGCCGTGTTCCAGCTGTGTGGCTGGAGACAGCTCCCCTCTGGTGCCAGCAGAGGATGGGATGAGCTGAGCACCTGCCCCTCAGGCACACGGCCTGGCTTTTGATTGAATAGTAGCAAAGGCTCCATCATACTATAGGAGCAAGCCGAGAAATACATGCATTGAAGAAAGTACTGGGACATTGAGCTAGACTGACCAAATGACATGTGAAGTTCTTAGTTTTGTTGCCCATAGCTAGAGTTGAAAAATAGAGGATTAAGAAACTAAAAGTGTGTTGTGAAGAAACATGTCTCTTGGTGTAGAGAAAAAGTGAGTGTATTAAACATGTCTATCTCTGCTCTGAATTGTGACCTTGGATGTGGTACTGCTTTGAAGGGAAAATATTCGGTGTTGCTTAATTTCCACCTAGTTCAAATAATAAGTTGCTATTTCTTTACTATTAATAAAGATCTTAGCCTAAATACTACCAAATTAATATCTTTACTCCTCCAAAACCTTGTCCTTAAAACTTTTTTTATCTGTAGGAAAATTCCAGTTGTTCTATGTGTAGAGTTGTGTGTACTGGGTGTGGTGTGTGGTGTGTGGGCATGTATGTGTGTGCACATACACACATGAAAGATATTTGACCCACTGGTCTGACTTGATTATTCTCAAGCATAGTACATTATCACATATAGTTTATCTAAAAGTATTTTCATATATCTCCAATTTTTCTTTATTGCCATGATAATGTAGCAGTCCTTAAAAAATCTTCAATTAGGCATCAAGTAAGTATAGTAGCTCACATGTATATTAACAAAAATTATGAAGTTGTTAAGTAGAAAAATTTTTAGAGTATAGCTTTAAGTCTAATGGTCACCAAATTCAAAATTAAGTTCAGAAATGACTAAATGTTATTTTCCAAAAAGGGGATTTATTTCTTAAAAGCTTCCATCTGGTAGAAAGGATAAAATATTTTATAAAATGTACTGCTTTTAAGCAAAATCTTAAATTTTAGTCATTATCTGAATTGGCTGTGTCTTCACGATCTTTTTAAACAAAAAGATGGTTGACCCTCCATTGTAACTTTGATCCATCAGTTAGCAGAAAAATTTAAACATAATGCTAAATGTTTAAAGTTCCTTACAGCGGGAGCGCTGGAAATACAGAATGATTTTCTTAATCCTTAAGAACAAAACTGTGAATATTATGTTTATTACAAAGCATTCCTTTATCTAAACCTTAAAGCTGAAAGTACCCTTAAGAAATTGTAACAGCAGATAATCAATGTATATTTTTCAGTATTGCCTCCATATATATGAATTCATTTCTTGGTCAAAAACTCTCATCATAATTTTTTCTTATTTTAAAGAAAAGAAAAATAATTAAAAAATGGTATAAAATTTCAAAACAAGATAGTAGGAGAATAACAATAGTTAGTACTTTGCGTATTATTATCTTCAAAGTACTTGCTCAGATTATGAGATATAAGCATAAACCTTCCTTTTGAACTGATAGCAATTAGTAGTATAACTGTCTTAACTGTCTTGTATGTGTGTGTATATATATTTTTTTCTTTTTCCCTTCCTTCTTCTCTCCTTTCCCCCATTCTAGTTTCTCTTTCCTTTTGAGCAGTTTCTTCCCATTTCACAATATCTATTATACATTTCTCTCATCATAATTATAAACCTGTAGCACTTCCATAAAACCCACCTTGTCAAGGATCGATTATTCAATATTTAACATAGAAATATGTAGTACTGCTTTCATTACCTCAATTGTGTATAAGGAAAAAATGTTTAAAATAAACAAGATGAGCACCTAAGTAAAGGTATAAATATGTGTTGAATACCTATGATGTTCCTGCTACATTCTTAGCAGCTGAGAATGCTGAATAACCCACATCTCTGATCGTCTGGATTTCTTAAGAATCTGTACTACATGAATCAAAAAACCTAGTAGCACATGTATGCCTGACTAGGGCAACTATATACATGGTTAATTAGCTTTTTAAAAAAGTAGTTGCAGCACACACTAAATTGACTGTTATATCGTGATTCATCTGGTTTTTGGCATATGCTTATGTAGTCATTGCCATCAGGAAACTTGGAGCATGGAGGAAAAAAAAATTTCTGCTCCTGTTTAATTTAGCTACCAATTCACAGGTCAGAGAATGAGGGTAGATGTGTTTTCTATCTTGGTAATTCATTCCTACTCAAAACTAAAATCTAGTTATGTCTAAATTCATATTAAAGTGTGTGACACAATGCCCTTAGGTTTTAGAGGTTGTATACATTAACCCAGACTTGAAGGCATGTAGCATAACATCCCAGTAGCTGTTATAATTCAGGGATTGGTCTTGCATGGACAGTGACTTGATTTGTATGGCAGAAAGGCTAAATCAGACTTGTTCATCACAGCATCATGAAATGATGGGATTTATCGTCAAACTTGATGTACACACCCCTGAAATCTCAAGATAAATTCAAGTGGCTTTAATACATTTTTTCTTTGACATTGTCAGTATTATATTGAAATGGATAGCTCTAAGAATTCCACAAAGGAACAGTAAATGATATTTGTATGTTTTTTCGATAGGCATAGAAAGGGTCTGTGTTCTCATCTAATATATTGCTGTGATGAATGTGCGCATATCATGAGAGTTTCCTTCTCATTATTTTTACCCCTTTAATGAATTTGCCACAAAGTGAATATTTGCAGAGAGTTTCAGGCCAAAAAAAGAAACAAAGGCTACCTAGCGTATGTTATAATGGAACTATTGTTATCTTATTAATGTATTCTATACTAATAATACTCAGTGTTGCTCTTTCAAACTTGAGACTTTGAACATAGAAAATTATCTTGGAGGCTTTAAATAGGTCCCTAACTAGATAACAGAATTGCAAAGATGTGAGGGACAGATGCTTTCATCTGAAACAGACTTACACAAATTCTGAAACTAATTTGGAAGTGATAAAAATTAATTTGCGCACTTTAATTGGAAGCAACCTCCTGCATGAGAGAAAGTGGAGTGGAGCAGGCGATTTGTGCTAAAGGCTGATTGAATTTTTTGTCAGGTAGGTATGTTGCACTTGGCCGCGTATCCTCTAGAGCCCCTCTTTGCAATATATTACGACCCATCTCTGACTGGTGTTCTTTAAAAGGATCAATGCTATTCCTGTTGAATCCCTAGAGTTCAAAATTTCATTGATCTTGGGACTTGACATTTCTCATTACGTGCTGTAGCTTCCAACAAGATAGTCACAAGAGGGGAAGTTAACATTGTTGTCTCTTCAGTAACGCTGCAAATACATTGGGGCCTCAGCTCAGAAGCCAATCTGTGTTTCAAGTGTGTAATGTAAATGTTTATATCAGATATAAGGTGCTTTGTGGAGAGCTTGATGATGTATACCTATGAAACGTTTAGACTCATTGCAATATGAAACTTGGGGAGGGAACTGACCGTTCATCTTTTCAAATCAAATCCACACATATTGCCTAAGTAATGTGTGTAAGACATTGTTAGGTGCTGCTCCAGTCCGCATTTTAAACACGGGTCTTTTAGCTCATGCCACGCATTGTGCCGAACATGAAAGGAGAAACCAATTGAAAAGGAGCATCCAAGTGTGCACGCCACCTCTCCGGGCTCCCATGTGCAGCCTGAGCTCTGGACACAGCCCTCCTTCCTCCCACCGCCTATCACAGAAAGCTGCCAAACCGCATCCCTCCCTGTGTTAGTATCCAGCCCTCCTTAAAGACTCTTCTGGTGCCCAGTTCCACAACCACCACAAGCCGGTGGTATTATGAGAGACAACAGCATGGGGAAGACTAACACAGAAATATTTTTAAAGCATAGGGTGGTACCTAGGCTCGCATATTTAATTATTTCCATGAGAATTAAGTTTGTGAACCAAGGTACCACTGTATTTGTACATTAGCTGTATTAGATAAGTTTGTGTCCCTTCTCAGAGGAAAGAATCTTCTCAAGTGTCTAGTAAACATTAAACTACCTTTATTATGTACCAGATGACGCATAGTTAGAGGGGTTATAATTCTCACCTCAGAGCAGTTTCTCAGAGTCACGTGGTCATGAATGGCGTGGCACATCTCAGCCCAGGCCAGGGATGCTGTAGACCACTCAGCAGCTAGCATGCAGAGACATTTTAGGGTCCATGACAAGAGAGGGGGCTGTTTTCTATTCAGTCTCTGATTTTCCTGTCCCTGTGTGAGCCTGAGGTGTCAAGAAAGGTGTTCGGCCTGGGTCAGAAGCAATATAAGAAACAAGGTTGGCTAAACTGTTCTCTGATCAGGTAGTTTCACTGCACAGGTGAGGGGTGTTGCGGTATCATGACAGCCCAGCTTCCCTAGGAAAAAGAGATGGGTTGTTCTCATGGGTCAGCCATGCACTGTGACTGCACCCAGATGCAGGACACGGGGAAAAGACTTGGCTGCAGTGCAATCAATGCTCAGCAGAAATTGCAGTCCCTGTTATCCTGGGAGAGGAAAAAGAACTGAGAGTGAATGAATAAATAGAGTCATCACCCCATCTTCTTCTATTTTTCATCAGATACTGCAGGAGATTGTAATCAAAGGAAACGATGTCATGGGCCAGGTGATGTTTTCCCCCCGCCGACTGTGTTCACTTGTGTCCCCTTGTGACTGTGAGAAGCATGGGCCCAGGCATCTTAGGGACTGGGCCCAAGCCTCTGGGGTAGTGCCAAGTTGGTTGAAGACTCAGAATCTTGATACATGGGACTTTTTAGTGACCCGGTTGTCAGCTATCCCAGCAAATTTCTAACATGGTATTTTAAAATAAATCTTGAAATTACGGCAGCAATGACATTGCTATACCTTTTGACTAAATCCCTTCTTCTGTACTTTTAAATCGAAAATCTGTCATATTTAATGTACATATAAATGTGAATGAAAGTAGCTACTACCATGACTCTACAATGACTTCACAAAGGTCAGCAATAAACTCTGAATGTCACACGTCACCAAGAGGGTCACTGTGAGACTGCAGCATAACTCTGCTGAGGAACGTGGGTCTCTGAGACTCCACCGGCCCCCCTCAGTCTGATTCAAAAGAAGCAACACTTCCCCCTGCACATTAGCAGCCTACAGATGAGGTTTAAATAAGCACCACGAGTAATCTTCACTCTGGCCGTCTTTCTGAAAGCCACAGACCCTTTCACTGGAAAGTGCTTCTGGCAGTAGTTTGTGAATAGCAGCATCTAATACCTTTGTAAATTTTTTCTTATTTATATCAAGAATATTGAGATAACTTCTGATAAAAATGAGATGGACTCTGTTTTTTAGCTTTTATGTATAAAATTTGCAAATGCATCCCCGTGCGGAATCTCAGAAGCAGATGTTTTTATTCTTTGTCTCTCCTCTCGATTCCAACACACAGAGAGCTCCTCCATGCAGGCAGCGAGGGGGGAGGGTGGCGGCACTGCAGTCTTTAGAGGCAGGTCTCACCTGCACCTCCCTCTGCACCAGGGCCTTTAACCTTGAGCCGCATCCATCAGCGGTGATGTGACAATGACGGACGATATTCCCAAGGTTTTGAGTGAATGTTGGGATGTGTGACATCTGTCTCTGGCCATGAAATATAGGAAATGTGCTCCCTTTCCTTGCTGCAGATTTCCAGAATAACATTATATTTACACTGCTTTTCTCCAGCTTAAGCTGGACCCCTATAAAAAGAAACAATGTTTGCAGGGCTCCTAAAAACATCCCTTAATATTTAAGTCCTGCCATTTATTCAAATGATCTACGGAAATTACGATGAAAAATTTTTTTCAAATTTCTAAATAAGACACCAGTGTTTAAAAAACACATTTCCTAGTACAAAATATTTAATGTGCAAAAGGGATTTTTTCAGTATTTTGTCCATTCTTCTGAATTCCTTCCCATAGTTACATTCCTTTTTATCTTTACTATGGAATATAAGGGGAAAAGCTCAAAAACTCTATAAAAGTTTATGTGAATTTTATTAAACATATAATTTGAGGGTTTTTTTAGTGTGTGTCTTTCCAAGATAAAATAATCACTTCAAAATTAAAGATAGTATTACACATAAAGTCCTACCAATCCTTAATCTTTATTTTACCAGACAACTCATTGTATCTTATAAACATAATTCTATAAATTGTGTGATTATATTTCAGACAAGTGCAGAGCTACTGAAAATATAAATGAGTACTAATATTTGAAACCTATTACAACCGTATGCTATGTGTAGACTTAGGCAAAATGGCGAGCTGAGTGGGCTGCCGGCCCCGTCTCCCACGCTCCACCTAAGAGGTGTCTCTAAAGTGTGATGAAGCCGGGTGTGGTGGCACACACCTGTAATCCTAGCACTTTGGAAGCTGAAACAGGAAGATTGCTAGGAATTTGAGGCCACCCTGAGCTACATAGTGACCCAACCTTGAGATACAGCAATACCATGTCTCAAAAAACAAGGAGAAAAGGAAGGAAGAGGAGGAAAATAAAAAACCAAACAAATGAAAAAGCAGGATGAAAGTTGGTGGGTCCAAGAAAGCTCACAGAAAGATGAGAAAATCCTGGGGGATAGAACATGAAGTGCCTCTTAAGGAAGAGGGTATGATGGCCCCGAGTGGGGAGTATTGAGCCCGGCTAGGGGATTCATTTGTTCCTCTCGCCCCTGAGAGGAAAAGGATGAGAACCCCAGGCCAGCGGCCAATACCCCACAGGGGTCACGTCAGTGTCAAGAGGTACACGGGGCAGGCACAGCTGCCAGCCCTTGGCCGTTCATGCTCCAGCAGGCAGGACCTTGAGGAAGAGGAATGCCAAGACCGGAGCAGAGACACAAGACAGGGCAGAGTGGGGGGGGCCTCACCCCAGCTGGATTATGTCCACAGACAGAAGTAGGCACCAGACAGGGAACTGAAGCACTATGGAACAAAGACGGCAAGCTGAACACCCTCATCTGGTTGACACAGAATAAACAGAATGGAAAAAGAAGTTTTATAAGGACGTACTGTTCTCTAAGATAGAAAAGGAAGAGCATCAAGGTTACTGGAAATATTTTGTATTTCTTACAATGGGGGTGTGAGTACAAAGGAATTCAGTGTGTGTGTGTGTGTGTCTGTAAACATACAGGACATGGTCATAAAATATAATGAATATTTACATTTTATTATAGTACCAGACACATTGCCATTAATCCTCAAAACGCCCCCCTTGCTCTGAACACATTTATCCCCTCGTTCTTAACGCCTTCTGAGACAGTTCGGAGGTTCCCATTCAGGAGCATCTTCAGTTGCACTGTTGTTGCTTCTGTGTTCCAGATTCACTCAAGACATTCACCTTCCATGCTCATTTTGACTTTGGGGAGGAGTCTAAGTCACATGGTAGCAAATCCAGTGAAGGGGGCTGGGGATTTAGCTCAGCGGCAAAAGCGCCTGCCTGGCAAGCGCAAGGTCGTGAGTTCGGTTCCCGGTACCGGAGAAAAACCAAAAAACAAAAACAACAAAACAAATCCAGTGAAGAAGGTGGATGAGGACACACCATAATGTTTCTTGGGTTTTTTTTTTTGTTGTTGTTCTTTTTTGTTTGTTTGGTTTTTTCCCCCCGGTATCAGGAATCAAACTCACGACCTTGCACTTGCTGGGCAGGCACTGCCGCTGAGCTAAATCCCCAGCCCCCGCCATAATGTTTCTTGAGCCTGCCTTTCCATTGGATGCCCTGGGCAGGGACACTTACAGTATTTTTTTATCATATCTTGTAAAAGAGGGCTTCCAGAATCATTTCAGAAAGTATCAAGAATGATGGGATAAATGTGTTTAGAGTGAGGGCAAGTATCTTAGAGTAATACTTTTTAAATTTAGACATTCACCATATATTTTGATCATCACCCCTTGTATATGTTTTATGAGTATATATAGGGTACATATTTTATATATATGTATTACACATACTTAATATGTAAGCAGTATTTTTAAAACTTTAATTTAAAACAATGAAAAGTCAGGCAGCTATGTGGAAATAGCCAATTTAAAGGGATTTGTGAACTTGAGAATTAATTAGTCAATAGCAGTGTTCCTTCAGCTTGTGTTATGCACTAATTCCTTTTTAAAAGAACAAAATTATCATTAGCACTAAAAAAAAAAAAAAGAAGGGAGAGAGGGAAGGATATATCCCAAACTCCTACAAATGTATTCTTGGACTCCTTGCTCAGCAAAAAAATTATCATAACATAGATTCTGATAGCAAAGAGAGGCTTCATCTTTGTAACTAGCTTAAAGGAATTTGAGTATCATCAAAATGCAAACCTGAGATTTTAAAGTTTTCACAGAACTTGTTACCCTCAAGAAAACATTCACAGATCTCTGGTACATAGACACAAACTCTAGATTGAAAAACATCAAGAATTCTGAAAGAGTTGCAGTTGTCTGACCAAGTTACAACATGCCTTTTCAAGGAGAAAAAAACTTAACAATTGTGATGGTGTTAATGGGAAATGGAAATAATGGGATATTACAGGCATTGATAAATGTTTATTGAACCGAATTAAGTGGATCCGGTCCAAATTGTATTGCTATTAAATGCCCCACACTCTGCTTTCTGATTACCTGGTCTTCACTTCATTTCATTGAATCAGGTCTTCATAATCTGCCCAGTGTGGCTAATATTTGGTTACCTACTTGCTTGCTTTGCCTTGCTTTTTTTTCTTTTCTTTTCTTTTCTTTTTTCTTTCTTTCTCTTTCTTTCCTTCCTTCCTTCCTTCTTTCCTTCCTTCCTCTCTTTTCTTTTCTCTTTTCTTTTAAAATTTTTTTACTTTCCCTCCATGTTCTCCTTTCTTTGTTTTTGAAGTTAATGATAATTTTGTTCTCTTTAAAAGGGATCAATGTATTATACAAGATTGAGAAACTTTTAGTATAGACTAATTTTTTTTTCTAATTTCGTAGTTGGCAACTTCTACACAGATACCTGATTTTCTTTTGTTTTTAGAATTAGAGAATGTTTGAAAGTACCAATTACATATTAAGTATTTATGATGTATAGCTACAAAAAAAATACAGGTAACTGTCGTGTGTCTTCAGTATATAGATCGTACCCATCGCAGGTGTATGTATTGCTCACAGTGGCGCCGTGCTCCCTTTGCCTTCACTTCCGCTTTCTCTTTCTTCCTTTTCTCCACCTTCCTGAGCATCAGACTGTACAGATTTGTCCATTCCATCCCACACTGGCTCCTCCCAACAACTCTCCCAGTCAAGACAGTGTGGATCGTGAGGCCTTTTCAAGTTTGCACACCTTAGACAAATGCAGTTTATTCACCAAATGTTCTGATTTCCTCTTCATTCATTCTGAGATGGCTTTGGTCCCCACTGTACTGTGTGTGCACACGTTGTTCCTCCTCACCTTGCTGTTGACTGTGTCTGGTGGTGTGCCTGTGGGCGGCCATGATTATTTTATGGGTTTTCAACAGTTCCATGTTACATTTTATACCTCATCTTTCTTCCCATCCCTATCCCACTTAGAAACATGCTTGCCCCTCCGAAGACATCCATTCAGTTTGTGAGGTATTTAGCAGTGAAAATGCTTGCAGAGTATAACTCAGCTGGACTGTGCAGCTAGCTTTGTGCCAGTTGAGAACTAAGATATTTATTCTTTCCTTTACTGCTTTCCCCACACCACTTTCCGATCTCCCCCACCAAAAGAGAGCACCTCTTCCTGTTGTGTTCAGATTTTAGGGAATAATTTTAAATAAGAACATGAGCTTTAGAATTAGAAAGTTTCCAATGCAAAGCCTGCTAGCTGTTTGAACTTGGGAAGCTGAATAACCTTGAAAAGCCATGGGTTTACAGGCTATCAAATAGGAATAATAATAGTACTAACCTGATAAGAATGTTAACCAAAATTAAATGAGATAGCACATACAAAAACCTTGGCAGGTGTTGTACTTGGTTACTAACAATAATCAGGCAGAAAAGAACAGCTTTCAGCACTGTCATGTATTCTAAACACACATATATTAACTTACCCTGTCATCTAAGTAGCCTGTGTATAGGTGCAATGCCTGTGCCATGTCACAGGTAGGAGGTAGCAGAAAGGTTAGTAACTGGCTATAGTCACATAGCTACTCATTGTCCTTAAGAGTCATTGGTGATGGTTTTATAAAATGCTGGCTTTGCTGGTGCAGCTTTTTATGTCTGCTCTCGCTTCACGGTGACCCACTGCTGTTTTTTTGCAGGCGATTATCCTGCACCAAGAGCTGTCCTCACAGGCCATGACCATGAAGTCGTCTGTGTTTCTGTCTGTGCAGAACTTGGACTCGTTATCAGTGGTGCTAAAGGTTAGAAGTCATTTATTACATTTTAAAACTTTAGAAAATGTACCACTGTCTGAAGCTATGATCTTTGATCTGTTTCTTCCAGGAGACT
The DNA here is from genome assembly GCF_000276665.1 of Chinchilla lanigera. Lineage (NCBI taxonomy): Eukaryota > Metazoa > Chordata > Mammalia > Rodentia > Chinchillidae > Chinchilla > Chinchilla lanigera. The sequence goes on along the minus strand of NW_004955431.1, from coordinate 10,386,064 downwards.
CTCCACAGAAAAATATAATCCCTAGGTTCTTTGCAGCTGTTTAATTTTATTAATATTCACCAGTACTAATACGCAAAAAGTTCACGTAGCATTTGTGGTCACCGGCATTCTAACCGTAACACTGGTAAATTAAATTGCAGGACTTCCAAAGATGCAGCCATTAAAAAAGGACATCGAAAAGGCAAGGGGGAAATGTCCCTGATCAGGGGCGTCTTGGGGGATCTGATTACTCCTCAGATTTGGCCCTGAATCCACTTCCTCTGCAGGTCCCTTTCTTCACAAGGCTGAAGACTGTGGAGAGGCCTGTGGAAAGGAAACAGGGTCATATGGGGCTTCTGTCTTTTTTATGGAAGAAGTAGCATTTGCAGGGAATGAGGAAATGTAGGTCCCAGTTCTGGATCAGGGAGCTTCTCCATGGGAAGACTCGAGGTAGAAGGGAGCCCTACCCCTGGGAGGAACCGGAGGACCAAGAGGCTGGAGGGAGGGAGGGTGCGGCAGGGCTGAGGAGGGAGGAGACGGAAGAGGTGGGAGGGGCCGGGGCACAAAGACTGGCATTTTTAGATTCAGGGTAATACGGAATCGTTGGGGTTTTTTCCCTCTTCTGTACTGGGGATTGAATCCAGGGCCTTCACAGCGAGCTATATCCCCAGCCATTTACTTTTGAGACATGGTCTCACCGAATTTCCAGACTGCCCAGGCTGGCAGTGCTGGCATTCCAGGCTTGGCCACCACACATAAGTCATTGAAGATTTTAATCAGGGTGATGAGATGATCAGCTTTGGTTGCTACAGCTAATTCTCACTGCTTTATGGAGATTAAAGTAGTCTGAAGTCATAAGTTATCTTATTATAAAGGTATATTACAAGGAGAGTGAGTGATACATAGTAGATAGTAGGAAAAACATTAATTTTCTATAGGTAGTGGGTGATATTAGAGACAATTGCTATTTTCTTTTTTTCACTCATGTTCTATAGCTCTTATTTTAGTAATTGGGGAGTTTTTTTATAGTTTTGTAATGTCCCTTGTTTTATAAATTCGTGTCCACTCTAATCAATTGATTAAAAAATTAAAATGCAATTATCTTCATCTTTGTGGAGTTTTGTTTTTGTTTTTGTTTTTGTTTTTGTTTTTTGAGACAGGGTCTCGCTATGCAGTTCACACTGGCCTTGAGCTCACTTTGTAGCCCAGGCCAGTCGCGTACTCACAAGGATCCTCCTGCCTCAGCCTCCCAAGTGCTGGGATTACAGGCACACGCCACCATGCCCGGCTTTTATTTTATTTTGAATAAAGCAAGGGGGCAGACATAAATAGCAGCTGTATTAAGCACTCATTTTCATGAATATAACTAGTGGTTTTTTATCTTATCACGTAATTTCTACAAGTACAAAAATCCCCCAGAACAATTGGGCAAAGTAAGTCCTTCGCCCTTTTCATTTTACACTTTTGCCTCACTGTTAATTTGTTGGAGACAAAACATGTTATGTGGTATGAATTACTTGATTAATTTCCTAATTTTACTTTTACATTTTAAGTATAGATTACAGAAAAAAGTAATGTTTTATGTAGTGCAGTATTAAATGTTTGATGCTACTAGAGAAACTTAGCAACTTTTTTGGTAATTCTCCTAAATTTTTTTTTATAGTGGCACTGGGGGTTGAACCTGTGACCTCATGCGTGCTAGATAAGCACTTACAGGTAGCCCTAGCTCAAGGACATTGAGAGAAACGTTCTGGGACAGCCTTTTACTGTCATGTAACCCATGAGCTATGTCCCTTTGTTAGGAATATTACCTGAGGAAGGGTAAGAATATGCAGATGTCTACATACCTTACCCTTAGACAGCCAGTCTGTATTTGCTGTTTTCAAATACCACTCAGCACATGGCTCTGGCCAGCGTACGGCTCCACCCGCACCTCGTAACAGATCTGCTTGGCCGCAGGTAGGGGTTGGACTGATGAGCGCAAGTGTGTGATCTGTTACCATTACTGACCGCGGGCACTGATACTTCCTCTCCACAGAGGGCCCCTGCCTTGTTCACACCATCACTGGAGATCTGCTGAGAGCCCTCGAAGGGCCGGAAAACTGCTTGTTCCCACGCTTGATTTCTGTATCCAGCGAAGGCCACTGTATCATTTACTACGAACGAGGACGGTTCAGCAATTTCAGCATTAATGGGAAGCTTTTGGCCCAAATGGAGATCAATGATTCAACACGGGTAAATCGACATGTTCCATGCAAAAAAGGGAGGAAGCAACAGATTAAAGATGCTTTATAGTAAAGGACTCATAATAGAATTTCTCTGGCGTCCATACGAAGGGATGATAGTTGAGAAAGTATATAAATTCATGTAGACTGGTACTTTGAACAAATTCAGAGTTCCTTTGATGAAACCTAAATAATCAACTCAGTGAAGTAGACTTTAGGGTGAATTAGACTTTAGAGACTGTAGCTATTGTTTGATTGTAAGCCAGCATGTCAGGAAGACATTGTCAATTCTTTTTGTAAGTAACTGTTCCAGCACTGCACCTTCACAGCATTGACAGTGCGTGTAGGGCAGAAGGGTCTGAACTTTAGAACCCTACGCCAAAATTACAAGCAGCTAACGGCCCTTCATGCACAAACAGATTATAATTGCTAGTTCGTTGGTGTTAAAACCCATTTTGAAATATCCCCTGCCTTTTGTTCTAAGACTCCATGTTTGTCTTCAGGATTTAACAAAGCACTGTGTTACTTAATTCTCAAGTTCTTCCTAGATTACATTGATAATGATCTCTTTGAGACTTATACAATTGAAACTGGCTTTAACAAGATCCTTTGTCAGCGTAAGAACTTAGATGAATTCCACACTGGAAAGTCTGTGGGCTACACTTTAGGAAACTTAGACAAGAGGCTGAAAGGAGATAATGATTATAATGGACTGGACTGAGTGCTTTTCAGAAGTGACCATTAATTTTGAAAGCACTGTTGGTTTTCTGCCTGTTTTCTGAAGGCCATTCTCCTGAGCAGCGATGGCCAGAACCTGGTGACGGGAGGGGACAATGGTGTGGTGGAGGTCTGGCAGGCCTGTGACTTCAAGCAGCTGTATATTTACCCCGGATGTGATGCCGGCATTCGGGCGATGGATTTATCCCACGACCAGAGGTGAGCCATGGCAAGGACAAATGTCATCAATAAGAACTGTCACCAAAAGCTTTTCCTGTCTTATCGAGGGTGAAATGTGCTTGAGTGAGATCCCAGTGCCAAGTGGAAGAAAGACTAGTATAAAAAAGGGTAAACTGAGGGAAGCAGTGCCGTAAAACAGGATTCTGATAAGAGGAAAATGGGAAGCAAACAAGAAAAACATCAGAAAAGGGTCTGATGACCCAAAACATGGAGCTTATGTGCACCCGCATCTCTGTGGTCAGAGCCTGTCCTCATCGCAGGCTTTCCCTGGCTAAGATGATGTAAAGGAAGCATTGTTAGAAGTGGGTTTCAGGGAGAGCTGCTTCGAGCTGCCCAAATTCCAGCCAACTGCATAGTTGTAGACTTCAGAATACAAGGAACACCCACTCACTTCCTGAAACAAATTCTTTCCCCCATTTTCTTATTCACCCATTTTTCATCTATGTTCTTTTGTTGTATTTCCCATAGTCCTCTAAAATATTCGGGGAACGGATATTTGTTCTGCAGCAGACTGTTTTTAAGTTTAGCATTAGAGCACTCCAAAGTCCTGCAACCCGTACTGAGGAATACATGGGAATGCTGTGCTGTGTACTTACTTGTGTACACGTGAATATCTCTAAAGTGTTCGAAATAATTTATTTTGTTAAGTATGTTACGTATTCTCCCTAATATTCTTTCACATACTGATTTTGCAAATAGTTGCTGCCACCATGGTAGTTGAAGTGTTAGTGTGCACCGTGCTCAAGATACACAGCAAGATCACTCCCCCCCAGTATTCAGCCCTACCTGGGAGAGGCAGGGGGAGAGCCACAGCGTGGGAACTGATCACTGTCCACTAGGGCTGGGGAAGGCGGGGAGGACTCATAGTAAGTCCACCCACACAGCAGGCTTGGACGCACGTAGGTCACAGAGCATATTCAAAGTCAGTGGTGCTTAGAATCTCTACATGGAGCAAGGCAAGATACCAATCTCATTCTGAGTTTCAGTTATTTTTGGGTTTTGTGGGTTTGTTTTGTTTTGTTTTGCTTTTTGTTTTGTTTTTGAGGGTCTCACTATGTAGTTCAGGCTGGCCTTGAACTTGCTTATGTAGCCCAGGCTGGCCTTGAACTCATGACGATCCTCCTGCCTCAGCCTCCCAAGTGCTGGGATTATAGGCATGTGCCGCAGTACCTAGCATATTTTTGCTGTTTTAGAATGTCCCCAACGTACTGGTACAGTGGTACATACATAGAAGTTATAAACTCATATATCAACACATAGGCGTGTATAGAACTGTTTCTGTGATAAGGAATTGGATTAAAAATTAAGCAACACTTGATCTACACAGAAGGTCATGAGACCTGAGTTTAGACCATGGCGATGAGTCTGGACAGGAACCATGCCAGAGACAGAATCCTCGGGGCCAGACGGCTGATTATTTGTAAGACACAAGGACTAAAGGACAGGTGTGACTTGACCAACAGGGTCAGTAGGTAGACAGTGACTCCAGATGCATATATGGAGTCTGAAGTTTTTGTGACACAGCCCACCGTCACCTGGTAGGCAGAGACGTCCAACAGGCCGAGGGACACTGGCATCTGTGGTTCAGAATGAATGGTGGTTGCATGTGCCTGCACTGAGGATCATGCAGTGTGAGTGCAGAGGGTGTAGGGATTAAAGGGGACTACGGAAAGAAGGCTTAGGAAGTTGGGGCGGGGGCAGAACTCCTCAGAGAAGCCAGTATGTGGCCGCAAGGAGGCAGTGGAGAGGCTTGAACAGAGTAGCAGAGAGGCAGCGGGTGCCTGGGTGGCACAGGAAGCTATGGTTCCAGTGAATCCGTCCAGCACTCTCCACTGGGGCTGGGCCGTCCAGATGTGGGCAGGGCTGGTGCAGCCTCTTTCCAGAGAGCTAAGCAAACTCACAGTCCTCTCTGAGTGAATGCAAAACTTGAAGATGAAGTATCTGCCTAGCGTAAATTAGCAACCACATCGTGGGTTCGGATCCCTGTTAATCCCTGCCTCTGCTTTTCCAGGACTCTGATTACTGGCATGGCTTCTGGTAGCATTGTAGCTTTTAATATAGATTTTAATCGGTGGCATTACGAGCATCAGAACAGATACTGAAGTGAAATGAAGAACCAAAAGCCGCGTTCACGCTGAGAGCACAAGAGCTGCAGGAAAGGCGCTGTCTGGTGGAAACACCCGTCTCCATTCACCTCCGTTTGTACATTCCATCACACCCAGCAATAGCTGTCCGCTCTCGTCAGCAGCCATTTTCCTTTGTGTATTTTTTCAGGACTGAACACTAGCTGCTGTCCAGCAAGCTTATATCATGTAAATTATATGAATTAGGAGATGTTTTGGTAATTATTTCATATATCGTTGTTTCTTAAGCAAAGGTTGTAGGATGTGTCACAAGAGACTTTTGACAATTCTGAGGAACCTTGTGTCCAGTTGTTACAAAGTGTAAGCTTTGAACCTAAACTGCATCCCATTTCCAGCCTCTTTTCCAGCTGAGAAAAATAAAATAAAAACACGTTTGATACTTTGTACATCAGATGCATCTTATTTAAAGGGATACTTTTGTAAAAGTAAAACCTTGTATAAAGAACAAAACGTTTCTTAATTTTATTGTGGAGTTACAACTTGCATGTTCTTTACTCCTGACGTCTGAGGGAACAGGTGCATTGACACGATGAAGCGGAAAGATCCGTCCAGGGACACAGCTTGTAGGAAAGGGTGGAATTTGGGCTCAATCCGTAATTCTTCGACATTGTCACCAAAATATGGTTTGCACTTCTTAATCTAAATTCATCCCTTCTAGGTGAAATTCGCTCATAGATCATTTGGATAGTAAGCCATTTTTTACCATTTTTTGGTATTTTATACAAAGAAATTTCAGCCCTACCCTTTACAATTTGAAGACACAGCAGATAGGGAGCTTAGGGATGAGGTCCTGGTTTGGGTTGTATAAATAGGAGTCATGAACATTAGTCCCATAGTAATGACTTCCCGACATGTCTCTTCCAGTCATCCCGCTGGCTTAGTTTATATACATTAGAGGAGGAGAATGATGCTCACATTTTTTTCTTCTTTGGTTTTTGAATAGCTTAGGTTTCTTTAATAAAAAGTCAGACATTATTACAATAATAAATGAAGTTCTTCTTTTAGGTTCTTGTGAAAATCTCACCGAAAGCCACATTCTTGGCCTAAGGCATTTCATCTTTTATGATATAAAATGATGGCTATCAAATGATTTTCCATACATTGTACTGATCAAGTAATACACCCAGGGGTATATACACTTTATTCATGTTTCTTCTTTGTATATTTGGTGACTGTATCGTCATAGATGTACATATTGTGTCGGTAGGGCTATGAGGCATGTTACAGGAATGTAATTTTCTCAGAATTTACACTCACTTGCAGTCATTTATTTAAAAAGATAAAACAAAATAATGGGTTCTTTGTATCGGCACTTTGCACCAGAAACATATCATTATTTATTGATGTGATTATGATTACTTATTTGTTACCCACCTTGTACTAGGAAGTTTAGCACTGAATTATTCCTTCTTCATTGTTGTTTGTATTTATGAAATTCTGAAATTATGGGGAATCAGTGTAATGATTAAGTTATTCATCACCAGGCTGTAAGCAATATCTTGAGTTTGTAGCTTAGAATTGGGAGGACACTGAACATCTGGAAGACAAGTTCATTTCATCTTGAGATCATGGTGAAATATTTTGGATATATAAATTCCTTAAGCTATTGTAACCATGTTTTCTTGCAAAGATGTAAAATATGCCAGATGTGTGTGAGTTGGAAATCAAAAAAAGAAAAATAAAATATGCAAAGAATTCACCGATTGTTTCACATTTCATTGGACATGTCACAAACATGCATTCGTTATATTGTCATACAAGTTTAAGAAATCAACAGCGCCTCATGTAAGGGCCTGGAAGCTAAAAACATGAAACGGAGGCCTAATGAGGTTCTGTAATTTGCTGAAACATGAGCTGCTCTGCTTGACCATCTGGCAGGGATTTGGGGCAACAGTGACCAGAGGGAAACCGCCCTCATTATTTATCCTGCATAATCCACTTTGGGATTATTTTTCATTTCATTTAAAAGGAACTAACTGGGCAGGATATAACAACTCCATATATGAGTATCACCAAACAATGCTATTTTCACGTGAAGTCACACACTGTAGAATTCATCATCAACCAAGCATGGCACAGGCAGGAACTGAGAGATCGGGAGGACCCAGCAGCTGCTGCGCACAAGGTGGGTGGCAGGGATGCAGCGGAAGGGCCTCCAGCCATGGAAATCGGGGCGAATGGGAAGACTGCAGCCCAGACAGGCCCAAGCGGTGACGGAAGCTGCAAGCAGCGCTTCCATCTGCTTTCCTGGGGCAAAACGGCAGGCCCACCAGAGCCCGGCTGGCTCCTTCCTTCCCGCCCTTCTTGCAGCCAGGCAGTGACCGCAGCAAGCTGATCACTACCTAAAGTGTGTGGCAGAGGGGAAACCACCCGTGGCATGGCAGGCAAGAAGCAGCCAGCAGTAAGCCTCCTATTCCCCCAGCTACAAGCCTGCTGGTTGGTTCCCCCCACACCCAGGGTGGGCTTTGCCATTATCCACACCCAGAGCTCTGCTAAGCCAATCAGCAAACTGATCCAGTTATGCCTTTCACCCAGTATCACACCCATGATCCAGCCACCTCCCCAAATCCCCACCTCTGAGCACAGGAGACTGTGAAGGGACATCTGGAGATAAGCCATAACAACATACTCCCCCCTCAGCAGCAGTAAACACTGAACCCAGGGCCTTGTGCTGCTAGGCAGGGACTCTACCACTGAGCGCCCTGGCCCCACGATCTGAATTTGATAAGAGGCTAAGCATATGAGGGACCACCCTCACCTAACCAACTCCCCAAAGGGCCCACCATTTAACACTATTACCTTGGGATGAGGGTACAGTGTATCAATTTATGGGATAGAAACACAGATCGTAGCAGCAGCCACATCCCTGAGTCCCCACTGCCTATTAATACGTGCCTCTTTATACTACTTGATAGGCCAGCTGCAGAGATATTTCCTCCTGGTGCGCTGGTCCTTTAGCACAAGTATACTGTCACCCTCATTTGCATGTTTATCTTTCTCACTGGACTGTGAACCTGCATGCTAAGATTTGCCTTACACCTTGTAAGGGTCATGTCTTAGTTACTTTTCTTGTTGCTGAGATTTTGGGTCACAGTTTGCAGAGGTTTCAGTTCATAGGCGCCTGGCTCCAAGGCAGGAGGGCATGGCAGAGGGCATCGCAGAGGAGAAACAGTCCTTGGCAGGCACAAGGCGGCAGAAGCATGCAAGCAGCAAGCTTCTTTCTGTCCCTTAAATCTTATTCGAACTACTCACCCTTTGGGCAGGTAGCACTCGCACACTTAATCCTAGTGTTGCAAACTTGATCCCAGCATCACATACTCTGGATCCAGCCACCTCCAAAAAGCCGCATCTGTGACTGCATGAGGCTTTCGGGGGACGTCAAGATACGTCATCACTGGTCACAACCAATAAGCCTATGACAAAAGATAAGCATAAGACAAGAGAAAAGCATACAAATGTATGTAATCAAAGTTCGGTGTGACAGAGGACCCTGCAGAATGAGGGCCGAAAGGCCCAGGAAACACTGTCCATTTTTCTGCATAGGTCTGATGATGAACTGCCACACACACGGTGAGTGGACAGAATGGGTCTGAGTGAGTGTAACAGACCGAGGAAGAAGCAGCAAGTGCCGCCTGCGGAATGTTTTTGTCTTCTCAGTTGCAGCGTCTCTTCCTGTCAGGCATAGGGCAGAGCGCCCTCTGGAGCAAGGGCCTTATAATCCACTGGCAGAGGAAGTAGGTCAGAGAATTTCTTTATGGCCAGTACTTATATAGCAAGGCACGGGAAAGTTAGAGTAATATTTTTAGGCTTTATGGCTCATTTTGGAGAACGGGTTCTGGTTTATGTGACCTGCTTCAGGGAATAGACATTCTGTTTTTATGAATCATTTCAAGGGAGAATGAAGGTTAAGAGACAAAAGGACAGGAGGGCAAAGAGAGCTCTGTTCAAAGGCTATTTCTGTGACCTTCCAGTGTCCTTTAGTTCAAAGGACTCAGCCTGCCAAAGTGCCATCATGGGGATGTCATTTTCTGAACTCCAACAAATAATCAAGTAAATTCATGGGTCAACCTGGAACCTGGAGGCCTGGGTCTGAGTCCCAGCTCCCTGCTTACAAGCTTCATGGTCTTGGGCAAGTTCTTTAACTTCTCAAATTTCTTCAGGGGTACAGGAGACAACAGCCCTTGTGACCTGCATAGGATTTGCAAACGGGCTTCAGACTTCAGAACTGTCAGATATCACAGTGAACAACCAAATATGCAGACTGTAGTTCAAATGCTTTTATAACCTGACCAACCCTCACAGGAGAGGCTGGAGGTCTTTTGGTGTTTTGTTTTGTTTTGTTTTGTTTTGTTTTTTATGAAATCTGCTCTCTATGGGAGAGGCTGAGCCGGCAGCTTGCTACTACTAATATGCAGACTTAAATTTGAAGTTCAGCTCTAACACCTACTGAGAAAGATTTTGTTTGGGTTAGTTCTGTTTGTTGTTTTTGTATGTTGGCTTTTGTAAGTTCCCTTCACCGCACAGAAACAAAAACTGGAAGGCACTGGCCTCTGTTGGGAAAGCCAGCTTCTAAGCTCCTCTTCTTTTTGTTGTTTTTTGTTTTTTGGTAAGTAAAAGGCTTTCCTTGTTAAGTTCTAGAGCTAAAAAACCTGACAGGGAAGACTCTGGCTTTAGGCTCGGACACCTCTGCACTGCCTTTCTTCCCTTTGCAGGGCAAGACCTTCCCATAGCAGTGGTGCAAAGGCCAAGGGGTTTTGCCACTATAGACCCATGGCCCTGAGAGAGACAGGCTAAGCCAGTGCCTTTCAGGCTGAAAGTGGCCCGGGGAGAGCCAAACTCTGCCTTCCCAGGGGGAGCTGGAGGTGGCAGGCCATCCATCACCTGAGGACAGAGTCCTTTGGCCCCATGTTGCTAAGGGACTGCAAAAGCCAACTAGTCCACTCATCTCCTTTGTCCTCCTAGAAAAGTGATGTCCAAAGACTGTTGCTACCCCTGCAGCAGGCCAGCCGCACAAGTGGAAGGTGGCAGGTTTGTCACCCTGTGTCCCTGCCCTCCTTCCAAATACCCTGGCAAGATGGGAAAAGCCTGGACAGAGGCCTCAAGCTTTTGATGGGGGTACAGGTGGAATAAAGAGTTTGGAATGAAAATTAGTCACAGTTCTCTGAAGAAATGGGCCTGAAGCAGGCAGGGGTGTGTGCATGGGCACACACACACACACACACACACACACACCCCGGCACTGGTACAGGTGGTGCTGGGGCGAGAAGGTTCACTGAGGTACTGGCTAACATGGCTATGGGGCCTGAGAAGTCTCACAATCTGCTCACTGCAAGATGGAGGCCCGGGAAAGGCTGTGGTTCAGTCAGTCTGAAGGACAGAGAACAACCCCAGTCCCAGGTGGAGAGGATGGATGGCATGTCCCATCTTAAGAAGGCAAGATGTTGTTGTTGTTCTACTTAGGCCGACCTAGACAGAATGAGGTTCACCCACCTAAGGGAAGTCATTAGCATTGCTAAGGGCTGCTCTCCCCTGAAAACACCCCGACAGACACACCCAGAGGTCACATTTAATCTGAGCACCCCGTGGACAACCAGGTTGACACAGACCTGGCAGTGGCAGAGCTTGTAGGCAGCACTGCTGAAGTCAGCAGCGGACACCTCAAATCCCCTCTCCGGGAGGAAAGTGGACAGCCCGGTGTCCCTCAGGGAGTTAGACCCGGGACTCTCAACCTTGAAGGCCCAGGATGAAGAGGCCCTTCTTGGTCTAAGGTGAAATCAGACGTGGAAGAGCCGGGGAGTGAGTTGTGCACGCTGAACATTTCCCCTCAGATGAAATCACGAAAGCTATAGATCTTTCATTAGTCACGCCCTTTCTTGATTAAATAAGTCAACACCTAAGATGCTTTTGAAATGTCTCATATTCCTGAAATGCCAAAATCGACTTCTAATTTTAACCTGATGTCTGTCGTCAGGAGAGGTGGGATTCAGGTTTGGAGACTTCAGGAAGAGGGAGCCGCTGGTCCCCCAGTTTGGGGGGCTGATGCTGACACGCCATTGGGCGGCCAAGTGTGTGGTGGATCCAAAGCCTGGTGCGCAGTGTGTCTGCCAGGAATGAAGCCATGGTGAACAGAACCCAACTACCTCTTCCTCTTGGCCTGGATGGGCAAACACAGCTGAGGTTCAAATGTGAGTCTTTCCAATATAGTGGGAAGCTGCTGGCTCAGCCTCACCCACGCGGCACAGATTCTATCAACACTCATTGTGGAGGGACCTCCTGAGGCCAGAAGTCACTGGCAGACCCAACAGGCAGTGGCAAGGACCTCAAATCCCCATGAAGCGTGGAGGACTTAGTCTTTGGAGAAGGCGCCTGTCTTGCAGCAGTTGGGCTTCTTAGAAACAAAGTCAACTCCAATTAAATAAAGCAGAGACATGACTTATGTGAGGAATATTTGGAAAAATCTCCATTTTAGGCTTTAGGGTAGACCAGAAGCCCTGAATGCCCTTCCTAAGTGGGACAATTATGATGCTGAATCAAACACAGAACAGCCATTTGAGTGCACTGCTGAGCTGGCACAAAGGAGAAGATTCCCCAGAGGCAAACTCGCAGTGCAAAGTGCTGTTCTGCAGGCTAAAGGAGATAGTGAGGCTGGCCCACCTCCCAGGGGCCTGAGTCCGAGTGAGCTCTCTTCTGGCAGGTGGTGGTTTCCTGGAGTTTGCATATGTGTGTGGGTTTATTGCTTTCGTTTGGTTTGGCTTGGTTTGGTTACGGTTATGGGTGAGAAAATAGGAGATTACTGACTCCCTTAGCGGAGACAGAATGGTCAAAATATGAGGCCTGAGGGTGAGAATGAAGATAATCATAAAACAGGGATTTGAAAACAGAGTTAAAAGAATCAAGAAGAAAAGCAACTCTGCCAACCGAAAGATGATGGTTGCTGCTGTGACTGATCGCCAAATTAGTTTTCAGTTTTCTGGCAGGGCCAGCCAAAAGCAAGAACAGAAAAACGCGATCATAACAATGCTGAGTTATTATTAATAGCACTATTGAGTGCCTACTGGGGGCCTGGCAATTTACGTGACTTAAATACGTTATCCTCACAAGAACCACATATGGTGGACATTATTGTCCCAATTATTCACATAAGAGAACTGAGACCCAGAGCGGTTAATACCTTCTCCAAAGACACATACAAAAAGGCTTCCTCACAGGAAATTTTGAACTTAATGTATCATTATGTATGGGATAATACTGAGAAATCAAATGAACAGTGTTTATACAGTTGCTACCAACACAGTTTTCATGGGATGCTCTTCATAGTAGCATTTGATAAAATCCAAGGATTTATAATGTGAAAAGTGCTCAATGAGATGAACTGTGGAAGTACTAAATTAGGAGGACCCTGGTTGTAATCTGGAAATCTAGGGTAACACGTTGTCTCTAAATTGGCACATTGCAAATTACTTGAGAGCAGATGCCCTCCCCAACAAGCACATGATGGGCCTTGGGACACACTGGTGCCAGCAAACCTGGATGTGGTGGAAATCCTGACTATGAGAAATGGGGACCAAGATGTCTCAGGAACATTGACTAGCTTGGCTGGTGTCCTCCCCAGCAAGGAGGCTGCCCCAGTCACTACTTCTGCTCTCCCGTTTACCAGGCTGCCCTGGGTTCAGAGTGGTAAGAAAACCCTCAGGGGTGACACATGAGACAGAAGGCTAACAAACCAGGCATCCTTCCAATACCAAGTATAATGCTGTGAGAAGAGATGCCAAACCAAAGCAAAGGACAGCATCGCTCTCTGCTTGCTGAGACCCTCTTTCCCAGAAAACAACACCTAGCCAGAAAATAATCAGCCTTGAAAAGTAGAGATCAAAAATATCAGCCCCAATCAGCCTGCCCCTGCCTTACCTCCTTACAGAGATGCCACTGGGCAAGAGAAGAGTGACAGCAAGCAAGGCGAGCCTGCCCAAGCCTCACTCCTGTCTTGCAGAAATGGGCTCCTTCCTCTCTTTACTGCTCTTTTCCTTCTTAGCTAAAGCCAGTTCCTGAGATCCTGGTCCCTCCTGGCCTGCAAAACTCATTTGAGCCTGAATTGTCTTTTTCAATCATCCAACTTGGCGCAATGCTTCCAAAGATTCCTAGGAATGCTCTGGACTTAGGTATCGCTTAGCAAGAACAGAGACCGTGGATGAGCTTGGGACAGTTGTTCAGTGCTGGGGCGATTGTTTGGGTATAGTTATCTGAAAACGGAAGAGCATTCATCCAACAGTCCTTCCTGCTCCCTGTTCGCCTCCTCCCCTGCTGCTCTCCAGTCACCTTACCCCCTCTGGTCTGCTTTGCTGTCCCCTGACTCTGTCCTCCTTCTATTTCCAGCTCAGCATAGTTGAAACTCACACCTGCTTTCAGGAGGCATGAAAAACACAAGCACAAGAAAACATGAGAACTCAGAATCCTTTGGGAAACGCTTTAAACAGAGAAGGGCACTTTCTAAGCATGCGTAATTTTGTGTAACTTGCATATCAAGCTACAAATGACTGTAATCTCAGATACAAACCCTGAAACGTCAGTAGCACTGCAGCAAAAGTACCAGCACACTTGTCCTTAAATGCGGCACAGACAGGCTGGAATCCCCGAAGCCAATGGCTGTTGCTATTTCTGTTACAGCACAGCTGTAAGAAGATACTACTACTTTATTTTAGTTTGTTGAAAAGGAAGTTTTTTGTTATTATCTGTTTATTTCTTTTTTGTAAGAACCTTTTTGGTCTATGTCTTGTACTCTGTAAGTACTTTGAAGATAATGACACAGAGTTGCTGTGGTTGTGGCTAGGTGCGGGCCCAAAGCCTCATGCGGTCACAGGTGGGGCTTTTCAGAGATGGCTGAATCTGGACTGTGTGATGCTGGGACCCACGCTTGGTGCAGTGCTACAGTCAAGGGCACTAGGATTAAGGGTTTGAGAGGTACCCACCCTAAGTAGCCTGGATAAGATATAAGGGGTAGAAAGGGCTGCAGTCATCCCTTGTTGTTTTGCTACCTTCTGCCCGCCATGAACAATTCTCCTCTGCAATGCCTGCCTGCCATGCCACCTTGCCTTGGAGCCAGCTGGTTATGGACCAAAGCCTCTACAAACTGTGAGCCAAATAAACCTTTCCCCCTTTAACTTTGGGTGCCAGGTATTTTATGTCAGCAATGAGAAAAGTAACTAACACAATAGTGTATTAACTATCATCATTCTCTTAGTATTTTGTTATGAAATTTTATTTTTTCATAAATAACAGTGTGGGGAGGAGGTGACCTAAGACCAGGGCTGGGGCTGGGGCAGGCTCCTGTGGGAGGTGATGACCTGGAACTGGGGCCAGAAGGAAGGGAAGTTGAGGGGAAGAGGAGAATGTGAAGGGGAGAGGAGGTGACCTCATACCCTTGGGGTACTGCTACTCCCTCCGTGTGGGTTGCCCAGGGAGTGAAACAAGCAAAGCCAGCATATTCCTCGGAAAGGAGATCTGGACCCCTTCCTAAAGAGCTGTACCACACAGCCTAGAAGAGCCATTTCCAGTCCAAAAGTAGGTATTACATAGTACCCATCTTGGACCCACCCCACTGTGGCAGCCTCCCATAGCACTTTGGACTGAGGGCAGGAGTTCTCTGCTGTATTCCCTGGACGTGAATGTGTGGGTTTGCTTTAGGGACTCAGAAATGAGTGGTATGAATTTTGCCGCCTATATTGATTGGAGTGGGAGTGGTTTGTCTGTTTCCCCTTAAGCTTCATGAATATGTTGCAACCAAGATAGAAAAAAACAATTGTGTCTTTCTGGTTATAGAAGTTTGTCTTCCTTCCCATCTCTAACATGGACTTGCTAGACTTCCCAGCAAGAATTTCCTCCCGGGACTTTCATAGTTAGAAAGCATAGAGATGCCTAAAGGCCCTTGCCCCTTTGTTGTACAAGTCCAAAAGATTTTGCTCTTTCTGTATAAACAAAAACAACCTCATTGTATCTTTCAAACAGTTCCCCCACTCTGCACTTGGAAGCAGAACAAACCAGTACTAGGGAACATGAATAGCTCTACCCAGAGCACCAACTATTCCGGGAAAGTATCCGCTACTTATGGGAGAGAACTTGGCAGCAAAAACCCACGACTCATCTTCCCATTTGATGTAACAAAGGAGCTAAAATGAGTTCATCTCAAAGTGACACCGCATCACTTAGCTATACATTAAAAATGATGGAAGTTTTAAAAATCCTTGTTTCACAGAATTCCAAACACTATCCATAAAACCAAAAGATCATAGGTCTCCACACTGACTTTTGTAAGTAGAATGCAGATTTCACAAGAGTCTTGATATTTGGTTTGTAGATAGAGCAAGAAAAAATGCAGTTGTGGTATTCTCCTTGCAGATTTCCACGTGAGATGAAGGGAGTGTGGAAGTGGCCTGCGTTTGGGGAAGAAACCCAGTTGTTCCTCCTATGAAATACTGTAATGAGAAATCCAGACGTAAAGTTCTAAGGAGAAAACTGGCACAAGTTTAGAGAGGAAAGTGATTGAAGTCAGTGAACGGCTATGTGAGATATTGGCATGAGGATATTGAGATGATCCTTTGAAAAAATAGGTAGAGTACCTTTTAACGTTTATAAAGAAAGGCACCAGGCCCAAGCAGTAAATAGCAGTAAGACTTCTGGCAAGAATCAGAGCAAACAATTTAGACTCTATTTTTGCAATATGAGTCTAAGCTATTTTAAAAACCATTCCACTACAAAATACCTAAAACTTTTGAAGATGACAAAAGTGTAACAGAGGTCAGCAGAGGCCAAGAACAAAGCTGAGTTATAAATCCAAAGAGGTAAATGTTATGAAGCCTGCAATTACCCTAAAATTGTTGCTAATCTACATTTCTAGGGCCCTGAGGCAAACAAAACATAAAGCGTGGACCAATCAAAGTGAAGAGTTGGAAGAGATCCCCCTCCCACAAAAGCTAGAACTCTGAAAAGGCTACTTTTAAAATAAAAGACTAAACCGGGTGGGGAGGGAGGGTACAAAAAAAGCAAAGGAATTTGTTTCATTTTGGCTTTGTGTGGAAAAGCGAAAAAGTCTCCACTGAAAATTCAAGTCAAAGCCCAGCCTGTGATTTTTATACTGTTGAAAGCCCCAAGTCAAAGCTTCCACTTAAACTGATGCTAGTTTGAAACTTCCCTGAGCACCTGGAGAAAATAAATGCAAATTTGTTTGCACCTGAAGAAATGGACTTTCAGTCTATAGCTATTCCTCAAGGTTAATTTTGCATGGAATGTGAGCATGTTTTCCGTGTCCTGTTTTGGTGGGGGGCGGGGGGGATGCCACCAGGAACCAGAATCAATAGGAACCGTCACTAGCTAAATTACAGTACTAAACACTACAGCTATGGAAACTGTATCTCTATTGGAGCTATCTCTGTAAAAATGTGTTAAAAGTTTTTTATGTGCATTTTTATATTTTCAAGCTCTTTTTTCTTTTTAAGTTTTTGTTTGTACACATTTGCAATATGTAATGATCACATTCACCATGAGAAGGTGGTGCTTGTACCTAATACATTTTAATTGCTTTTACTTCTCCTTTTTCTCCCCACCCCCTTCCTCCCCTTCCCATTTAAAAAAAAAAAAACTCCCATTTCCTTTTATTTATCTTTTTCATTTGTAAATTATTTATATACTGTGGGTTTCTCATGGAAAGGAGGGAAAGGGGGTGCAAAAAGAAACTGGGCCGGGGAGAGAGTTCAGTGGCACAGCGCCTGCCTGTCAAGTGCAACTGAGTTTGATTCCTGGTATCAAAAAAAAAAAAAAGAAAAGAAGTTGGGATGTGTTATGCGTATGTGCAATGCCACACAGGGGTACAAACTTTATGTACTATACACACATGTATTAATAAAGAGAAACCATGAACTATTTAACCTTGTATGTCTGATGTATTTCACTTAACATTATGGCTCCAGGTACATTTTTTACAGATGATTCAAATTTATCCCTCTTTATGACAGTAGCACTCCCCTGCGTATAAATACCATATCTTCTCTATCCATTCCTCTGCTGATGGGCATGTAGGCCACTTTCAAGATTTAGCTATTACAAGTCATGCTGCTAAAAACGTAAGTATGGATGTATCACTGAAAAATGATTACTTTAATTCTTTTGGAAAGATACCTAGGAAGGTACTAGCTGGATCAAATGGAATTTCTAGTTTTAGGTCTTTCCCATAGTGGCTGTAGTAGCTGACATTCCCACCAACAGTCTAGAAGAGTTCCTTTTTCCTCACAGCTTCATCAGCATTTGTTATTTGATTTCTTTCTGCAGTCAGACAGAATCTGAGAGTTGTTTCAATTTGCATTTCTCTGATGGCCAGGGATGTTGAACTTTTCTTATATATTCATTGGTCATCCATACTACTTCTTCTTAGAAGTGTCTATTCACTTCAGTTGCCCATTTTTATTGGCTCTTTTATTTGGGGTGGTCTAGTTTTTTAGTTTTTTGTAAATTCCAGGTATCGGTCCACTGTCTGAGCAGTAGCTGGTAAAATATTTTTTCCCATTCTCTCTTCACTCTGCTAATTATCTCCTTTACTGTGCAGATGTTTTGAATTTGATATAATCCCATTTATTGATTCTTGATGTTCTTTCTTATGCGTTTGGGGTCCTGCTCAGAAAGCCCTTGCCTATGCCTGTGTCTTTAAGAGATTTACCTATTTTATCTTCTAGCAGAAACAATGTTTCTGCTTTAATACTTACATAGATTGGTTACACAGTAGTTTACACTCAGCTGAAGAAAGAATTAGTGAACCAAAGTTTTGATCTGATGAAATTGTTTAGAATCAAAAAAGAAAGAGAACATAAAAACCCAGAAGACAGAATAAATTTTGCATAGACTAGTTGGAGTTCAAGAACTGGTGGAAAGAAATAGATTACGGTTGAGAATTTTCCAAAAATCAATGGAAGATATGAGTCATGAAGTGCAGGAAACATAATGATTCACAAACAGTATAAATAAAATAAATATGCATTTTATTATATTGGAGTGACAACATAGACCACTCAAAGCAGTAAATTCTAATAAAGAAAATATAGATCATCCTACAAGACTGTAACAATCGTACAGCAAACTGACTTCTCAATCAGAAAGACAAGAAGACAAAGGAACAACATTTTTAGGGTACTTGAGGGGAAGATAACAACTAATGTGTTGTACTGTGTCATATATCCATGCCAGAACTATGTTTCAAGATGAGAATGCAAGAAAGACATTCGTAGGAAACTAAAACAACATAACAAAGCAGCCTTTTTCACAAAGGGCCTTCACATTCTTCAAGCAGAAGGAAAAGGATCACAGAAAGACATGAGATGAGGCAAGGTATTCTGTGCAAGAACCTGGATGTGCATACATAAACCTAACCAGCAGCAACTGAACAAACAACAATAACAACAATGTCTAAAGTGGGAGCAAACAAACAAGTGCCGAGTAAAGTTCTGGGCAATGGCACCCCGTAAGTGGGAAGATGATGATAGGCAATGAAGCCTTCTAGGGTCCTTACTTTACTGTCTAGGGAGCTAGTAAGGGAGACTGTGCCAGCCAGCTTCCTGTTGCTGCAACAAAATACCTGAGGTGAATCGTAAAGAGCAAAGATTGGCTCACAGTTTTGGAGGTTTCAGTCCAGGACACCTTAGTCCTGTTGCTCTGGCCCCATGGCAGGCAGCACAGTGCATCATGACAGGAGTGGGTGTCAAGGAAGCCTGTTCATCTCATGGCCAGATGTGAAAGCAAGAAGGAGCAGGGTGCCCAGTGCTCTTCAAAGACATTCCTTGAGGTACTTAAAGATCTCCCCTTAGGCCCCTCCTTCTAAGGGCTATACCCAATAGTGCCACAGACTGGGAACTATATCTTTCCCACATAGGCCTTCTGCAGACATCCCAGATGCAAAATACTACAGAGACCTAGTTAGTGCCCTGATGCCTATAGGTGACCAGAACGGACACCTCTACCTTGGGCAAAGCCGCTCCTGTCTGGAAGCAGGAGAATGCCTAATCCCTTTCCCTGCCTGGGCTGTGGAGCCTCCTCTAGATTACATAGAAGGATAACAAGAGAGGATTAAAGCTTCTGTTTGTCTTTTTCCCTTAAAAAAGAAAGACTGTAAACAGTTGAAATGCACAATGCCTTCTCCTGGGACTTTAGTCAGTGTAAGTCGGTTGATCAGCTAAGGAAAGGTGCCCTGGTCCCAGCTGTTTTGTGCGTAAAGAGCCTCTATGATCATGATTGCCAGTGTGGAATCCACTTACACAATTTCTTTTTTTTTTTTTTGTCTTTTTGAGACAGGGTCTCACTATGCAGCTCAGGCTGGCCTCGAACTCACTTATGTATCCCAGGCTGGCCTTGAACTCACGAGGATCCTCCTGCCTCAGTCTCCCGAGTGCTGGGATTACAGGTGTGCACCACCGTACCTGGCAATTTATACAGCTTCTAAAAACCATGGTGCAACCTCTGGAGCACCAATTCCATCTTGTTTAGTAATCAGAACAATCCTCAAGGTCCAGGCCTTTCTTATTTTCCTTTTCTGCTATTTATTATATATCAGTTTTCCTTAGGGAAAATAATCCAGATGCAGTACATTCATGAGCAGCTTCTCGGGTGCTGCACTTGACATGTTCCTACCTAACCTGCTCACACTGGGTTTTGCTTCCAGTTGTGAGCGGATCAAGCCCCAGAGAATGGAGCCCAATGCACATGGAAGTCCCTGAAGGCCAAGGGAAGGAAAGCGCTTCCTGTCTGGAGTGTCAGCAGGGCTGGCTTACATTTTCCATAGCCATTTGGAAAGCAGACAGCATCAGTAAGGAACAACTCTCTTCCAGAACTTGGTTAGCTGGCAGCCTTTGTAAGATCAGCACAAGACGGCTTTTTAAAAATGCCACCCTGGGACACTGAGCTGCAGGATATGAAACACCAGCACTCAGGGAAGGCTTTGGCTCCCATGGAATCGTTTCCTGGTGGATTTCAGCTAGCATTCACCTTTCTGCTGATGAGGTAGGGAGTGTGTGTCTTGAGGGTAAAACAGAAGACCAGACACTTGCCACCCTGACTGGGAAGGAAGCAATAAATAACCAATTTCAAATGTTTATGAGAAACGATAGCAAGAAGGAAATTGGTTTAGAAATCATGCTGATAAAATGACATTCTGAAAATGAATTCGAGCGGTTACACAGCCAAGTCCTTCTGTAAAATTCCTGACGTAGAAACCTGCCATTACAACATGCAGAACGGGGCAAGAGCGGGAGGCCTCTTACAACAGGGCGGGCGTGGGAGAATCAGAGCTCGTCAGAGCGAGACACCAAGGTGCATCTGGGAAAGATTGTTTTTAAATGGGAAATAAAAGTTAAATTTAATAGAAACTCAATTTAGTATTTTTGTGTATTTCACGTTTACATTGTGTTTTTTGTTTCTAAGTATGGTCCAAATGTCCACTCTTCCATGCTGCCCATAGTATTCTAACTTAAGGATTTCTCCGAGAGGCTGGAGGTGTAGCTTAGCGGCAGGGCACTTGCCTGGCAAGTGGGAGGCCCTGGTTTCCATCCCCAGCAAACAAAACAATTTCATTAAGGCATTAAGGCCTCTGTGCAGAGTAAAATGCATGAGACTATTCTATTAAGAACTAGAATCTGGTTCCCCAGATGCGCTCAAACTAGGGCAGCATCCCCTGGCCAAACACCAGAGCCTGGGTGGCTTAAACAACATAAACATACTTTTCCATCATTCTGGAGGTTGTTGTCAGGCTTTGTTCCTGCTAAAGCCTCTCTCCTTGGCTTGTGGAAGGCACATTATTGTGTCTTCTCTGTGTGTGAGCTCAGGGAGGGAAGGGAGGGCAGAGAAGGGAGAGGGAGAGAGAGAAAGACCTCAGTCTCCTGTCCTCTATGGGCAAAGCCACACTCCACCTAATTAGAGCCCCACCCTAAGACTGCATGCAATACTTCATCACCTTCTGCAAACACATCCAAAATGAGGATTGAAGGCTTCTGCCCAGGAGTTCTGAGGGATACAATTAGCATTTCCCCAACAATACCTCTTAGGGGAGGCCCACAGCTGCCGCTGAGAGCAGAACAAACCTCACCTTGTGTTCACCTCCAGGCAGGACTGACAACATTGCCTCTGCCTTCACAAACGTGGTTGGGATTTCCTATTCCTCACCAGTTAGCGATCTCTCAGGTAAGTTCCTCAACAAGATTCTCGTGAGGGTCCCATAAGATGCTACATGAATGCATGTCATCCTCGGCCCTGTATAGTTGAGTATGACTTTTCTTGATTATTCTGTAGGTCGCAGAAGTGGAAACTCAGAATAGTAAATAGTTGGATGGGGTTAAATAAGGAACTCAAATAGCTACAATATTGGTTATCTTAAGATAAAGGAACTTGAATTTATTTCCAGTGTTTCAGACCTAATTTTCTTCTTTTGGTTTTCCTCATACCAAACTATGGACAACTAGGCTACCAGAAATATATCCTCTGTCCTAGTGGCTGAAATTGCCTTTTTCTCCCAAAAGTAGAAAAGGATTGGGATTCGCAGAAACACCAGTGTAAGTGTGTCTTTCACGGAGAGAAACCAGACTTCACTTAGTCATTTTTCTAACCATCAAACATTCTGTCCTTCGTCCTTTAAACTGAGATTCTGTTGAACAGTGTCACTAATGTTAACTGACAGCCTGCTGGAAAACATCTCTTTGAAACTCTCCATTTCTGTCCCGGTCCTGTTTATTTTGTCACAGAATTAGAAATGAAGAAACTTTCAGGAAGAAAATGTGCATGTGTGTGTGTATGTGTGTGCGTGCATGTATGTATGCACGTGCATACGCTTATATCCTGGCTTTTATACTAGGAAGGTCATTTGCAAGAAAGAGGGGAAAAAAATGAAACAAGTAGAAATGAAATCAGACTCATGTTTATACAGTTCTCCTCATTGGCCCAGGACGTATTTTTGAAAGTTTGTAAACTAGTCTTCCAGTTTAAATTGAATAAGTAGGTGCAGCTGAGTAAATGGAGTGACCTGGGTTTGCAGCCATGTGTTTTCACTTTAAAATTACATTGAAGAGGAACAGAGGGGTTTAGAAATGAAAATAAGAAAGAGAGCTATAAGACAGGCTATGTTTAAAGGGAAAATCTGAGAAAATGAAGAGTCAAAACAGAAGTCCTCTTTGCTGAGCCCTCAGGGCCAGCAGTCACTCCTCCCTGACAGGGGACAGACAGCGGCCCCCTCAGATTCCACATACCAGGCTGGGACAGGACCTGAAAGGGCCGGAGCACTACCTGAGATGGCTTGGAAATAAGACAGTTCCGTGTGCGAGTCCTTCTGCCCATAGCCTGCCCCAGGGACAGATTTCATCCGCTCACCTTAAAGACCAAATTGAAGCTACTGGCTTGGTCCTCAGTATATAGGAACAGTGATTGCTCGGTAGTTATTTGTGTCCCCTCAAAATCAGGGCATGGTGGCACACACCTGCACTCTGGGAGGTTGAGACACAAGGATCAGAAGTTTAAGCCAGCCTGGGCAACTTAATGACTTAATGTGAACCTCTCTCAAAATAAAAAAAAATGAAAGGCTGGGGATGTAGCTCAGTGTGGTCTTAGGTTCTAGCCCCAGTACTGCAAAATCTATACACTGAAGTCCCGAGCTCTAATACCCCAGAATGTAATTGTACTTGGAGATCAGGACTTTAAAGAGGTGATTGAGTCCCTGAGGCCACTGGGGTGGGGCTCCAGCCAGGACTGGTGTCCTTAGGAGAGGAACAGAGAGCAGGGCCACCAGAGCACACCCAGAAGAGACCAGGTGAGGACACGGAAGGAGACGGCTGTGTGAAGTCAGGGCAAGTGGCTTCAGCAGAAACCAATCCTGTGGACACCTTGATGCTGGCCCTCCAGCTTCCTGGATTATGAGAAAATATATTTTTTAAACCACCCCATTTGTGGTATTTTGTTATACAGCCAAAGCAAACTAATACATGACTAAAGAAAACCAACACAGAAATAGGATAGCGTCTCCTGTTAACTGCCCAAGGGCAAGTTGTAAAAAAGTCTTCAAGTGACTGTAACCACCGTATTCCAGGGCTTCCAGATGTTTTCTGCAATCTACCCATACACGATGCTGGTTATAGGTTCAATGGTGACATCTAGAAAAAGATATGCTAGAATCCTAACCCCCAGTACCTGGGAAGGTGACCTGATCTGAAACAAAGAATCCAAATGCTAATCATTTGGAAAGAGATGCAGACATACAGGGAGGGAGAACACTGTGGAGATGGAGAAAGAGGCCATGGCAGGACTTGGAAGCCAAGAAACGCCAGTGACTAGAACACCAGCAAGCCGCCTAAGCCCAGGAGAGAGCCTAGGGCAGAGAAGACCCGCCCTGAAGCCTCAGGAAGAACCAGCCCTGGAAACTATTTGTCTTTTGTTTAAGACACCAGCCTGAGGTGCTTTGTTATGGCAGCTCCCGGAAATGATTGCAGTGCCCCTTCTGGGTGAACTTATCTCCTGGAACCCTGATGAGAACAATCTCGGAGTGACATCTGTGATACTAAGAAGGGGTGGGACTCCATAGTTTGGTTCACAAAGGTCCAGCAGCTCTTTGTGTTCATAATCATCTCCCCTACCTCCCTGCATGCATTTAATGGCTCTGACTCTTCCTCTGCCCTCGCTGCCACCATTGGCATCTTCTCCAGGACCAGAATTCCTGTTGTAGACTTCAGCTCCTCAGAAGTCTTCCACCTCCTTGCTTTGCCCCTGCCGAGCTGGTACTTGCCGGCTCTCTAGGGATTCTGTCTTCCTTGGATTCCCTGAGGGAAAGCCTACCTATATTAGCTACTTCATAAATATTTGTCAAATGAATAAATAAAAAATGATACTGAAGAGTGGCATGTAAAGGCAGAGGTAAAACCAATTGCTCCCCAGTTTGCAGTTTATTCTCATTGTCTCTGTGAGATAGGAAATGGGAGAAATCAGCTGGGTTTCAGCAAGCTATTGATTGAGCCTGACTACACTAGGACAGATCTGCTTCCAAGGTCATTCAAGTGGTTGTGACAGAGACACTGGCTCCTCACAGGCAGGGCCCCCAGGACAGGGCCACCACCTTCCTCCATCCGCAGAATGAATGACTTCGAGCGCTAGATGCACAGCCTAACACGTAAGCCACAAACTCTTGGAGCTTCATAGTGGATAAGGTGTGCTTTCACTTCTGCCACAGCTATGGCTACAGTGTGTGTGTGTGTGTGTGTGTGTTATGCAAGACGTGAATTCCAGGAGGCAAGAGATCTCTGGAGCCATTTTGAAAGCTGCTAACCAGGACAGATATAAGGATGGAAGTGCAAATATTTCCAACAACTGACTCTAGGCTGGACTCTTAGCTCTATGCACCTCTGTAGTCCATTTTCATCTGAATTATGGTAGCTAGTAATTGCAAGGCAGCGGTCTATTCAAGAGGTTGCTTATGTTGTATCTTTCACTCACTGCTCCACCCCCAGAGGCAGCTGCTACTGTCCCCACCTCCAAAGTGGGAGTCGCACTGCTGAGCTTCAGCAGTGTGCCTGGCTCTGAGGAGGAACCAAACACAAAGGCATATATATATATATACACACACATTCTTTATATTCTTTATATACCCCAAAATGGTAGCAGATAGGCCCAACTTTTACTCACGAACAGACCCAGGGCCACGGCTTTTCATACCACAGGCATACCACTTGCCAGGTGAGGCAAGTGAACGGCACCCGTGTTCAGTGTCACAGTACAGCCAGGCTGACCAGCGGGGCCGGGCTGGGGGAGTCACCACTAATAGAATGTGCATTAGGGAGCCCCCATGGCTGGCCCCATTCTGCCCTATCCCACAGTGACTGGAAAGCACAGTTCCAGAACCCCAAAGTGTTAGTCTCATTCCCGCACTTGGAGTATGTTCACCCAGCCTATTCACTTCACTTGTTGAATAGTGATGCAGTCATAGAGGGAAATTGCTGGGGCCTTTGCCTGCATTATCCCGTGATGCTAAAGCTTCCAACTCACACGCTGTGGAGAAAGCAGGGCACTGTACAGTAACTAGGAAGAGCTTGGCCCAGATGGCAGATGGGCCCTGCTCCATCTCAGCCCCATCGCTAGCTGTGCCACTTCCAACAAGGCCTATAGCATGTTTGAGACACTTTGCTTATACCTAGAATGGGGATAATCATACCTACTTTGCAAGCTTATTGTGGGGGGAAAGTGCATGCAAAGATGCTGGCATGATCAAATGTTCAGTTCCACAGTTTTCTTTTTCCTCTTTCCCCTTGAACAGCTTCGCGCAGGCGGGGCGAGGAGGGATCTTTGCCATAGAGTGTATTGGAGAGATGACAACTGTAGACATCCATGCAACTTCTGTTCTCAGCTCCCACTGTTTTCAAATTCCACAGCCACAGCCTGCACCCAGGGAGGCTTGGGACACCCTAGAGTGAACGTCTCTGAAAAATAAAGTTGCTCCCCACTTCCTACCCCAGGTTGCCTGGGACTGCCACATAATGAAATGATTTTCCTTTGCTCTTTTATTTCCTTTTTTTTTCTTTCCTTCTGAGACAAATGGAAAAATAATTTGATCTCCTTGAATCTTTTCACCCTTGGTATTTTCCCCCTTCACACCCGAGCACCGCCCCTTGATAAATGAGAACACATGTGTTGAAATCGTGGCCTTCACCCGCCCGACTCAGGGTCCTCCTCCTCTTGGAGAGGGTGGGACACGTTTCCTTTCAAACCTCCAGAATAAATTCATTACAGAAGGAAGAACATTGTTTTTCTTCAAAACCAAAAAAAAAAAAAAAAAAAAAAAAATAAAACCACATATCACTAGTATACCATTTCATGGGGAAAGTGCTGCCCTTTAATCTGAAAGTTTCTTCTGTCCAACTCTGAAGGCTTGGACTGTGCATCTCAGCAGACTCAACACAGCTGCGTTT